>NC_051862.1:90702123-91002123 GCF_015732765.1 Culex quinquefasciatus | reverse complement strand
TTGACGAAGGTGATGTGCATGCTTTTGCATGCGATTTTACCATCGGATTTTTTGCTGTGTACCAAGTTTACTTGAGCTTCGGGGACTTTGGTCGAAAGTTATTCAATTTTCCCCCACCCTCTCCCGCGAGCAGTCTCACCGGTGCTTAATTAATTGCAAAATTGAATCTCACGGCGAATTGGACGCTTGCATTTCACCTGGACGAAAAAAGCCACCTCCTGCTGCTGCTCCGAGGGCTGCATTTAATTGAGTTGAGAGCCAAGCCCGTTTCAGTGGTGCATCCCAGCCGCTGGTGTGGGAAGTAACTCGTTCGTCATCCTTTGGAGTTTTCTTGCGACTGCTGGGAAAATGAAAGGGTTTTCACGTTTCCCCCCCTCCCCCTTCGCGTGCCTGCAGGTTTACGCTTTTCTTATTTCCCGGATCATCCCGCCCAGATTGAGCTTTATTTGCGAAGAAGGAGATGAGTGTCATCTGGCAGAGTGGAGTGTTTATTTTGCGCATAGTTATTAAATTAGTTTCATTTGCAAGTTTTGTTTGCTCGCTGACAGAGCGCTGAGAGGGGGTTTCGCCATTATTTAATCAGAGATTTATTCATAATTGTTGACACGATTACGCAAATTACATCTTTTCTGTTTTATGTGCATTTGATGTGTTTTTTGTTTCTTTCTCTATGATACTTTTGATATCAAAGTGTTTATGTTTATTTTAGTTTTTGATACCTGCCGTGGATTTTTTTCCAATTAAATCTATTTCATCCCGCATCTCACAAAAATATTTTTTAATTAAAATTCGTTTGAATTATGTTCTTGTATTTTGATTTGATTGCTCAGCTTGTTCTTTCTTTGACTCTTTGTTCGTTTTGTTTGGTTATGTTTTCACTCGTAGTGTGTTTATTTCAGTTTTATCAATTTCGAGTTGTTTTAAAGGAAATTGGTAAAATAATTTTATCTGTACAAAATTTAGCTCACTTAGTCTATTTCTCCAGTTTTGTTAAATATGCTAAGTTTTATTTAGCCCATGTTCCCTGCATTTTTGTAAAAAAAAATATCATTTAAAAAAATGAGATAAAACTTTGTAGAATATTTGCAATTGCCTGAATAATTGATTGACAAAACAAAATTGTAAAATAAGATTTTAAGGTGGCTGTATCTCAGCAACCAGAGGTCTTTATAGCAAATTTTCTAAACTGAAAATCAGAAATGGTCACTTTTTGAATATTTATTTATTTAATTTTATTTTATATTAAAACAAACCATCCACATTAACGACCCCGGGTCTTTTGTGGTCTCTATTGCAAGTTTCTGCTCGAACCTAGGAGTCCGAAGGCTTGAATGGGGAGAGCACCCAAACCTCTTTCTACTCCAAGGAACCTTCCACCCCAGTGTTTGAACTGACGACCTTTGGATTGCGAGTCCAACCGCCACCAGCGATTCCACCGGAGTAGGCTTGGTTTGGTTTGTTGTGTGTAGTTATGGCATGGAGACGACTCCTACACCTGGAATGACTTAACGGCCTAACAACCAAGGGCGGGACCGACATTTTACTTCCTCATCCGATGGAAGGTTGGAGCTGATGGGAATCGAACCCAGAATCATCCGCTTACAAAGCGGACAGTGTAAAAATCAATGAACTGCAAATATTTCAATGAATTCAAACTTTTGGTGGCTATGCTTCGTACTTTTTGATTGCAAATTCAAATTTAAATTAAAATTGAGAACAAAAAAATTGTATGTTTGAAATAACGATTTTTTCCAAACATTTAACTATTTTTTCATAAGTTCATAACTCGGTGGCAAAATGTTTGACCATACTTCTCTATGGCTCAAAAGTTACGGGTTTTAGTCCCTTAAAACATATTAAAAAATCCCTTCAATAAAAAAAATGTTTTTTCTAATCTTTTCCGGAAGCTGAAATCATGTCATTTTTTAATAAAAACATATTTAAAAATAAAAATAAAAGTTTTCGACTAAGATGTTTAATTTCAATTGATTGATAACAGAACTAATTAAAAATTATTCAAATTTAAAATCGAAAAGTAAACAAAAATTTAAGAGTTTCTTTTCAACCGCGACTTATACATTTCCACAACTAATGTTTTCCGAAAGCAACAGAGCACACTCATCGTCCTCGTTCTAATTTCGTTGGTGTTGTCTATTTGCCTGGTTTGGACACCTGTTCATTTGTGCTAGTGTTGTGTATGTGTTGGTGCCACCACCAACATGAAACCTGCCCAAAAAGACCACGTGAAGCTTGGCAAAACATGCTCTCTCTCTCTGTCTTTGCGGTTTTGCACAAGCGTGAAAAACTCACCATTTTGATGTTGGTCCTAGTTTTCATTTTTCAGGACCAACGACGACGACACATTCACATTCTTGTGATGTGGTTTTGTGGTGGTGGTGGTCGGTTAAGCTTGTGAGAGAGTTTGGGAGGCTTTTCCTTTGTTTGTGACATTGTTTTCTAGATTTTTGAATTAGTAGTTGGAATGCTTCAAACTATTTGAAGTAATGAATAAATAGGATTCCAATTATCCTAACCTCACACATTTGAGTCATACTCTCGATGTCACAACAACTTGCACAAACTTCAACAACTCTTCATTTAGTCCAACCTCCCACCTCAGAACTTTCAACCACAGCATCTTGCTTGCTTCATTTGCTCCGCAAGTTAACCAAGATTGGTGCTTGATGGAATAATTTCTGCCCTATATCATAACGAGGATTACAAAAAGATTAAGTTGTAAGCACACTCTCGGCTAGTTGCAAAGCATGTTCAATGCAAACTGCACCTCCCTCCACCCTGCCACTTGGGCATGCAGGCTGCAGTCAGTTCCAGCAACAGCAACCAGTAGACAAAGTTTGTTTCCTCGAGTGCAGTTGTGTGTGCACTTTGAGTGGGGACTTGAATCTCAGAACTAACGACGCACAACGACGAGGGGTACCTTGATGGTAGCTTTTTGAACATTTACTAGTTCAATCGATAATTTGACTGATGGCTTGATAAAATGAAAAATTATTACAATTTAGTTAAAATCATTAAACTTGAAAATTATTATCAAGCCATCGTTGAACCCTCAAACCAGTTTGCGCTTGATAACTTTACCACTTGACGTGTTACATGCTGTTAGATGGAAATATGCGTTGTAATTGCACGTAATGTCGAAACCTAAATTCAAACACACCCTTAAAAACACCAACAACACTAACTGGTGAAGGTCACTTAACCCACTTGTGAAAAAGTGCGCAGCAAAACTAAACTTTAATTATGCACAAGTGTGCCTTCCGTAATGAGGGCAAATATTTGCCCTGCATTTAACGGTGCATTTTTGTTTGTTGTTCTCGAGCTACCTCGCAGCTTGACAATTATGTCAAAGCGAAATTCTTAATTAAATTTCCAAATTAATTTTAATTGCACTGGGAAAGCTCGTTATAGCAGCTTACGACGAAATATTTAGCTGCCAATATGTGAGCTTTGGAAAACAGCTGGCTAATAGAAAATCATGCCAGTTATTATGAAGTATTTTTTTTCCTAAATCGATTAACCATGGCTCAACCTAACACCTTAAAACGCGAAAGCTTGTAATTTTTGTTGTGTGCTTTACCATTTCCTAGAACACTGTTACGCTCTAACGAATAATCCTACTGAGCAACTCTCTACCAAAACCGGAAATGGATTTTATTTGTATTTTTTTATTTTGCTCAAACACTGTGAGGGCCATCCCTATGACCAAAGAAACTATTTTGTGTCATTGGTTCACCCATACAAGTCTCCATACAATTTTGGCAGCTGTCCGTACAAAAATGGTACGTAAATATTTAAACAGATGTAACTTTTGAGTGAATTTTCTGATCAATTTGGTGTCTTCGGCAAAGTTGTAGGTATTGTTGAGGACTATTGAGTAAGAATAGGTACACGGAAAAAAATCCGAATTCAATTAACATTTTTTTCACAAAAAACTCAATTTCCCAAAATACGTATTTCTGATTTTCGAGATTTTTTATATGTTTTTGGGACAAAACCCGCAACTTTTGAGCTATAGGTCAAAAAATCTGTCAAAAAATCAAGTCGAAATTGCATATTAATTAAAAAATTGACCTCAATTTTTTATGTAAAATTGAATTTGCCAAAACTGCAAATATTTCATTTAAATCAAACATTCGGTGATTATATCTTGAAAACAGAGCCCATTATGAAAAAAACTGTTAAGTACTTTTCGATTGCAAATTCAATTTTACTTCAAAAATGAGGTCAAATTTTATTTTGATATTAAATTTTTATTTTTTCCAAAAATCACTATTTTTTTAAAAAATCATAACTCGGCGGCAGGTTTTTTGACCATACATCTCTATAGCTCAAAAGTTGCGGGTTTTTGTCCCCTAAAACATACCAAAAAATCTCTAAAATAAAAAAATACGTCTTTTGGGAAATTGAGTTTTTGCAAAAAAAATGTTAATTAAAAAATCGGCAAAAAAAACTTCCGTGAACCTATTCTTTCTCAATAGTCCTCAACAATACCTACAACTTTGCCGAAGACACCAAATTGATCAGAAAATTCACTCAAAAGTTACAGCTGTTTAAATATTTACGTACCATTTTTGTATGGACAGCTGCCACAAATGTATGGAGACTTGTATGGATGAACCAATGACACAAAAAAGCTTATTTGGTCATAGGGAAGACCCCCACAAAGTTTGACCCAAAAAAATTGTCGAAATCGGGCGATTTCGTAGAGAATTGCTCTACTGCGTTATAAAAACTCAAAATTTCAAAATGTTTTTTTTTTTTTTTTGTTCTAAATAAATAAATTTTCAATATTACGCCCTTTTGAAATTATAGTCCTGATTAAAAAAATCGAAAATAAAAAAATACCAATTTTGGTAAATTGAGTTTTTGTAAAAATAAAAGTTAATTTACAATCGACAAAAAAATTCCCGTACAACTATTTTTTTTCTGAATAGTCCTCTTATCAATACCTACAACACCAAATCGATCAGAAAATTCCTTCAAAAGTTACAGATTTTCGAATATTTACGTACCATTTTTGTTTGGACAGCTGCCAAAATTGTATAGAGACTTGTATGGGTGAACCAAGGACAGAAAATTGGCTTCTTTGGTAAAAATAATAAAAATTGTCGAAATCGGCGATTTTGTAGAGAATTGCTTTACTGTATTTAAAAATGCTAATAATAAAATGCTCTTATATGCTAATAAAACTGTTTTAGTTTTTTGAAATAACAATCTTTTCCACAGTGACCTTTCAAACACTACGAATGATTAACTATGAAAATTTTAATTTGAGCATCGCAAAAAAAATATTTTCCCATAAATTGAGTTTGGAGTGGTGTCTTGATATAAGTTGTTGTAAATAAGAAAAGGCAATTTTTGATTTGGTTGAAAATTAGGGTGGTTCACGATTCAAGTGTTTTTTGAAATCAATCTTTCTAGGAATATTTTTGATTTTTTTTTTCTCTTCTTGAAAGTTGTTGGGTATGTAAATCGAAGCAGCTTTGTTGAAGACACCAACATTTTGTCTAAAAAATTACGCCTTCTACGACCAATTTTGCCAATAGCATCTGAATCTTCCCTCAGAATTGAGCCAAAATGTCAAAATATCGATATTCGGTTATTTATTGGGTTTCCCAAGCATGGAAACTATACCATATAAGGAAAATCCACTTTTTTCTCGATCTTGGGAGTTAATGTGTTAAAAAAATCATACTTATAAAGATATAAACCAATCTGGACCACTGTGTTTTGAAGGAATCAATTACTCAAAAATTTAAATATTTACTAAAATTGTAGGGACGCAGGTTCCGGACGCAGCACTATGGCTGCAGTAGCCTACCTCCCGACCGCCCTCTGACCACGGTCCGGTTCCTGATGTCCCGTTCGGACCTGTAGAGATCCGCTCCGCTCGTTCCGTAAACGTGTACACTCTCTGCTCACTTGTCCTAATCTGTCACTCTTCCTCCAGATCGTTCAATCCCAGGTAACACGGATCGGTGTTACATGATAATTCTCAGATAGGGTAATCCAAATATCAAGAAGTCTTAGAGATGCTCACTGACATCTCCACAAAAATGTATAATTCTGGAAAACAATTTAAATTTTTTTATAAATTCTTCTTAACTCAAGATTATTTATCACTCGCAAGAAACTTCAACTTAATTAACTCAGAGAAAGTTTCAAAAATTTCATATACAAAGCTTGCACTATACACCACACAGGATCTATAAAAATGAAATATTTTAGTAAAGTTTAAGACATTATAATGGAAATAATATTTTTTTAAATAGTAAAAGTAATTTGAAAAGTATTAAAACCAATAATGAATTTATACTAACTTCATTTAACAAAAGTTGTTGAACTCCTTTTAGCTCCCCGCAAAAAGCTCACGTACAATAGTTTCCCAAACTATCTATAATTTAAGCTCCAGTTTGCACCATGACGTAACTTTATTCTAGGACAAATACGCAAATTTCCTTCCAATTACCCCGTTGCTCCCATTTCCCCCCCATAGTACACAGTATAGATTTTGCTGCTCGATTTTTCCCTCTCTCGTGCTTCTCAGGAAATGCAGTGGTCACCATCGTTCATAACGACGCCCGAAATCTGTTTTCCGCTCGTTGCAACACTATAAATTCCGAGGAAAAACTTTTTCCTCGAACCCCGGGAGGAAAACACCCCGACTCTACTGCTTTTGCCTTTTGGGAGGAACAAGAAAAGATAATAAAAATAATAACGATGATGCACTCGAACGCACACACTCACACACACTTTTCTTCTAGCTTTTCCCTCAGAAGCACCGCTAAACTCTTCACTTCCTGTTGTCTTTCCGTTTTCAGCACATTTTTCAACGATTTACAGTTCGTTAGTTTTTGGAGCGCTTCCAGAAGAGGCCAAAACTTTTTGCCCGGGCGTCCTTTATTCTTTCGCCATCGAAACTCCACGGGGTTAGCTGAGGAAAGCGGCTTTTCTTAGGTGAAGTTTCAGTATTTAGGTTTGGGAGAAGATCAAATGTTGAGCATAATTGAACAATAAAAGTATTTATTTTACAAAAATATTGTAATCAACATTATTTTCATAAAGATTAATTCCTTATAACATTAAAAAAACATTTCCTGAACTAAAAAATTGCCTAACATTGGATAAACGCCCTTTAGCGCAAAATTCCTCTCAGAAAACGATAAATGAGCTTTCTTTTAGCGTGTGAAAGGGGATCATTTCTTGCATCATTATTTTGTTCACGCTCGGAAGAGCGCTCTCACCAGTTCGACATGCATTATTCTCGGGGTCACGCGTGAGCAAACACTGGAAACGAGCTCAAAGTTGAAAGTTTTAAAACATGACACGGAGCGTTGTTAAAAGAACTAACAGACTGGCTAAAGTTTTACTCGTAAGTTGTGAGCATACCGGTTTCATGACTTCATATATTAGAAACTTCATTGTAAGGTTTTGTAAAGTTCTAAAAAAATATATTGAAAGCTTACAAAATGAAGTAAAAAATCCATTCCCAAATAATTATTTGTTTTTCTTTATGTGTTTTAGTTGACTTCAAACATACAGCAATTCCCCACGAAAACAGCATGGAAAAAAACAAAAGTGCTCGGTGTAGTGTCCTAGATTTCCTGTGCTCACTCCGATTGTCACCGATGGCCTTCCACCCGTCCGCCCGCTAGCCATCGGTTCGCGTCGTCGTTCCCTGTCCGCTCCGGCCGGTGGCTTTCTCTCGACTAAATAACCACGCGCTCTTATGTCAGAATCGAACACAAAGGCTTGCACGCAAGGTGTGATGCAAACGCGATATGCATGCAAGGTGTGGTGAAATATAAATACAAGTTCGGTGACTTGCATCGCATAGGACCCTACACCCCCATCTTACCTTAATAAAAAAACAAATAACTGTCAAATCTACAGATGACTCTATTCTTAAACGCACCTTCAAAAATATAACATTATCACTCTCTCCACGAACTTGCTTCAAGCTTATATATTGTAAAATTAAATAAAGAAGACTATAGTTGTTTGACAAGAAAGAAGGGCAATACTCTTGGCAATACTAAAAACATATAAACCATTCTTCACCTTTCCTTTCAATTCAAAATCTAATAATCAAACAAACAGTCATTGTAATCCTGTACACTTCTCTCCAACACGATTTTTTTTAATTACAAATTCTTTGACTACCTTCAAGCTAAATCCAGCTCGAATGAATCCTTTTTTTTTATGCTCTACCTCAGTCCCGACGGGCTCGTAGATGTCTATGAGATGTCTCGTTGGTAAAACTAAATTAGCCAAAAAGTTCATTACCGATTGATGTCTAGTAAATGTCTCGATAAAATGTCCGATTCGGGCAACATTTTGACTAAGACGTTTAAACTAAATTCATTACAGAGTTTGTCAACAATCGGAGCACGAATGTCACAAAAAGTGACGTTCTACGTTCTTCTCTCAACCAAATCTTAAACCAAAAGAACATGATTGGGAGAATTAAACTGCCAAAACGATCATGTCTTTCAAAACATGAAGAAACCTAACCAAACCATATAAAAATCTTTTCATTGGCAACTATTATCGATAGCAATATAGTTTACTCTCCAGAGATTTTTTTTTTATATATATATTTGTTACCGTAAACTGGGGTCGATCGGGACACATGGGGCGAATTGGGACAGCAGTTTTAACCATGTTGGAGCACAATATTTTGATTTTTCTGGTTGGTTTCGGTTAGAACAGACTCAGGCCAACAAAATGTGTACATCCATTTCCTTATTTAAAAGCTTTAAGTGCTCTATAAACTGCTGTCCCTATTCAGACTGTAGTCCCGATTCACCCCAGATTACGGTACCCTTCAATATTGATATTGACCGTTTTGCCCAAAAAGACACGCGGCAAACCAGCCTCGAATGACGCGCCGCACTTTCGACAAATGCGCGTTTCAGATCCCATACCGCGTTTTTTTTTTTTACTTCGCTTGGCATTGTTGTCAGATGCTTTTTCTATTGCACGGAAGCATAAAATCAATGTCAACAATGTCTACGGCACATTCTGAAATGTCTCGTGGTGTGTACCTTCCAGGGAAACGGACAATACACTCCAATATTGCATTCATAATCAAGTCACAGCATGTATCAATGAAGCGAATCTATTTAACCAAACCGTAGCTAAACATAGTTGTTAGCTAGCTGTCTGTAAACTCTCGTATCAGAAGCACTTCCTCAGTGGACAAGCTGAAACTTTTTTCAAATCACGTTGGGCTAACCGTCTCGCATAAGTCAGCGCTTCTTCCTAACGTTTTTTTCCTTTTTTTTTGTCCTCCTTAATGTGATGTATAGTGGATGTGAAAATAATCTACAATCTGTCAAACAATCTGTGGGCTTCAAAACAATCTATGCATTGCATCTTCTAAAATAAGCAACTCTAATCACTAGAAGTTATAATCAATTTTCCAAACTACATTCCACGCGTGAACTTCGGTTACTCACACAAAAGACACTAAATGTGTGTTGATTCCACTGAAACTTCACATTCACTGATATTACAATTGTTCTTCCTTCTCGAGCTTGTTTGCGTAAAGTTACCAAAACCTGCATCCCCTTCACAAAGTAAGTGTTGAAACTTCAGTACTCAGTTGTTCCAACTGTTGCAACATCTATTCCGTCATTCAATCGCACATTCTACATAAATTTGGCAAAATTTGTCCACAAATCCTGAGTAACTGCATATAGTCGTTACATTTGTTAAGATCAAAATCACATATCAGAACATGCTCGCCGCATCTAATTTATTTCTAGTTTAGCAAGAGCTCCTTCAATAAAAGTAACTTTTTTTTTTATTATTGAACCTTCATCGTGCCATTTTAATCACATTATAGACCTCCTGCTCTGTGCTGCGAAGCTTGTCAGCCAACTTGTAACGACATACTTGCCTTTAACTGTTTACATTGCTAAATGCTTGACTCATCATCCTTAATTAAATTTACAACAACATCAATTCATAGAACCATTCCGGTAACATTAACAGCATAACACTTCTCATCCTCTCTAACAAATTTCTTCGTTTTTTTTTTACCTATCATGCTTTAAAAATGACTGTTATGTCAAAAACGTTAACTGTTTCAAGCTCGGTGTCGAGGGAAGTTTATCATTCTACGCTGGAATCCTGTCTTTGGACGTGTCGTTTCCACAATCACTAGTGAAACAATCAAACTCTTTCTAGATGTGTAATGATGCTTTCGACAACAGTTAGAACTTTTAAACTCTCTGGAATACCCGCTGCACATAATTCAGCATTACAATACCCCATTTTTTTTTAGTTCATAAGTGACGTTTCTATGTTGCCATCTATGTAACAAACAACTCTAACATTGACATCTGCATGGAAGAAGTTCTCACACATCGAGCCCTCCAGGCTTCAATTTCAAACACGTCTCAAAAACGGCAGATTTAAACTCACTATAACAAATCTTGTATTAATCCATGCTGTTACGATGTACTATGTACTTTTCAATTCCTGCCGAACTTCATATCGATCCTTGCAGGCATCGATTTCTTGCACTTCTCAAATCATCTAAACCTCAAATCGATCCTCGTTGGCGTCGATCTCTTACACATCTCAACGACAGCCGAACCTTATATCGATTCACGCAGGCATCGATCTCTTACATTTCTCAGAAATATCCAAACCTCATATCAATCCTCGCAGGCATCGATCTCTTGTACATCTAAACGACGGCCGAAACTCATATCGATCCTTGACGGCATCGATCTCAACATTTCTCAGAAACATCGAAACCTCATATCGATCCTCGCAGGCATCGATCTCTTGCACATCTCAACGATGGCCGAACCTCCTATCGATCCACGCAGGCATCGATCTCTTGCACATCTCAACGATGGCCGAACCTCCTATCGATCCACGCAGGCATCGATCTCTTGCACATCTCAACGATGGCCGAACCTCCTATCGATCCACGCAGGCATCGATCTCTTGCACATCTCAACGATGGCCGAACCTCCTATCGATCCACGCAGGCATCGATCTCTTGCACATCTCAACGATGGCCGAACCTCCTATCGATCCTCGCAGGCATCGATCTCTTGCACATCTCAACGATGGCCGAACCTCCTATCGATCCACGCAGGCATCGATCTCTTGCACATCTCAACGATGGCCGAACCTCCTATCGATCCACGCAGGCATCGATCTCTTGCACATCTCAACGATGGCCGAACCTCCTATCGATCCACACAGGCATCGATCTCTTGCACATCTCAACGATGGCCGAACCTCCTATCGATCCACGCAGGCATCGATCTCTTGCACATCTCAACGATGGCCGAACCTCCTATCGATCCACGCAGGCATCGATCTCTTGCACATCTCAACGATGGCCGAACCTCCTATCGATCCACGCAGGCATCGATCTCTTGCACATCTCAACGATGGCCGAACCTCCTATCGATCCACGCAGGCATCGATCTCTTGCACATCTCAACGACGGCCGAAACTCATATCGATCCTCGACGGCATCGATATCATACACTTCTCAAAATATCCAAAACTTATATCGATCCTCGCTGGCATTGAACCTTTACCTTTTATCAGTTTCATTTGCTGGTGGTTTTCTGAGCAGTCAGCCACTAACATAAGTGATTCACATCACAATTCTTTCACATCAGTACAATTTTGTTAATAAACTTTGGCACAAACACGTCAGTGCTACCGCCAGTAATCCGCCAATTTTCTTATTTAAAGCCATGATGCACACCAAACCCATATTTTCTTCCAAAATTTCCTCCAAATCTGCTTGCAATATAAACTATGCAATAAGGTACAATCATTTTTTCAGCTTTTGTTTTCAGCCACAATCAAATCAAAATTTCAAGCAATTCACTTATTTTCCAAGCGAAGCTAAACAGTTTCCCGTCGTTACCTGCTGCCTTTAGCTTAAGAAATTATTGCCAAACCTCATAATTATTTTTTCGGCTCAGCATTCCGAATTTTCACAATTTCATTCAATGACTCACTTTTTTTCTTTTTTTTTTTTTTAAAACAAACCCAACCACAACACTTTCCTCCTTTTTCACAACAGCACAACATTTTTTTTTTTCTCCCTCACAAAATTCACTAGATCCATTTGCTGTTATTATTTATTGTAAACAAACATAAATTTCACTATCAAAACACAGTTGACCCATGCCGAATTTTCTTCTTTTTTTTTACCCTCGTCGCCAATTGTAGTGTCCTAGATTTCCTGTGCTCACTCCGATTGTCACCGATGGCCTTCCACCCGTCCGCCCGCTAGCCATCGGTTCGCGTCGTCGTTCCCTGTCCGCTCCGGCCGGTGGCTTTCTCTCGACTAAATAACCACGCGCTCTTATGTCAGAATCGAACACAAAGGCTTGCACGCAAGGTGTGATGCAAACGCGATATGCATGCAAGGTGTGGTGAAATATAAATACAAGTTCGGTGACTTGCATCGCATAGGACCCTACACTCGGATCGGGCTCAAAATTTTTCTGGGGGTTCCCTGGCCGAAATAATTAGACCTGTATTTTTTTGTTTGGCCATTAGGGTGACCTACGCCGTGTTAGGGTGGTCTAAAATATGGCCATTTTCGTCGATTTTCGCAAAAACCACTTTTTTCGAAAAATCATAACTCCTCGCCATTTTAACCGATTTCAATTGTCTTATACGCAAATGAAAGGTGATAAGTCAGCCGATTTTTGTCATTGAAAGACGCAACTTTTGGTACCCAGACATGTATATGTCATCGCTGAAATTTTTAAGTTATCCCAGTTTTAGTGAAAAACGTTGATTTTTTGCCGATTTCGTCATTTTCCGGTTTTTGCGCGCGGCGCGTCGAAGAACACGGATTTTATTTTCAAAAAATCATATCTCGGAATCCTGTTAATGAACTCCTCCCATTTTTTAGAATATTATGTAAAAATGTCCGGGGAATCCGATAAAAATATTTCCAGACATAGGCTCTTTGGTCCAGACACCGTCAAAACGGCATTTTGAAGTTTCATACGGTCTTTTCATATGTTAGGCTAGATTTTTGAAACTTGTTACTATTTTTCTTTGAAAGGCCAACTTATCGCCTTTCATTTGCGTATAAGACAATTGAAATCGGTTGAAATGGCGAGGAGTTATGATTTTTTGAAAAATGTGGTTTTTGCGAAAATCGACGAAAATGGCCATATTTCAGACCACCCTAACACGGCGTAGGTCACCCTAATGGCCAAACAAAAAAAATACGGGTCTAAATATTTCGGCCAGGGAACCCCCAGACAAATTTTGAGCCCGATCCGAGGACTTTTGTTTTTTTCCATGCTGTTTTCGTGGGGAATTGATGCATACATATTTATTTTGAGCCATGATGATGCAAAATCTTATTTCGAAGTTTTCATAATAAGCATAATTTATATTCAATTCAATTGTGTTTTTATTAGAATTTAACAGTTCTGCTCCAGGATGTTTCATTTGCAATTCAGAGATTTGGAGAACCTTTCAACTAAGATCAATTCATAAGCCTTTGCAGGGAGGATACATATTTCTAAGTTTAGATTTTGCTAACTGGGTGTTCTTTTAGGGAAAATAAATTTTGAGAAAAAACCCTAGATCTATGTTTGGCTTAAAAACTAATATCACAGTTGTTGACGGAGGAGTGCTTCGATGATCGGATTCGTTGACATCCCACATGAAGTCCTGAAGGTTCTCGTTGCCTTTTCGATGCTTGCGTCGATGGTGTCGACGCCGGCCAGCTTGTGTAGATCGTCGGTCGGGTACACAGAAAAAAAAATCATGGTAATATTACATCTGGGAAGGGGTACATCTTTTATGTCAGAAAAAAGGTGTAATTTTACCTCTGGAAATGTGTAATTTTACCACTTTTCTGGTGTAATGTCACTTTTTCAGTCTAAATTGAGGTAAAATTACATCATAAAAGAGGTAATATTCAACCTTCCAAAATTGAAGCTTCCAAATTTACATTATTTTTTTCTGTGTACCACGGGTCCATAATTTATATTTTAGACAAAATTTTGCAATTGTTTTTATTGAAATTTCACAAAAAAAAACAATTTTTCATTGAAAATCGAACCACTTCCCTAGAAAAACTCATTTTTCATTGATTCGAATTATGTGTGACGATGTATCTCAGAAACCAATTATTCGATTTTTATAGTCTCAGAGAGAAAAATTGTACGAAGTTTTCTCAGCTTCACATAAATGTCTTTTCAGGGGGTGGCTATCCTCCTAGGGGAACAGCATCTAATTCCAGCGTGCCTCTAATGTTGCCATATCAGCACATTGACATTCGATTACAGCTCATTAAAATCGTTTTCAACTGAAACCGAGTGATAAATAGCTCAAAAAGAAGTGAGCAAGCAAGTTTCTATCAAAAGTTGTACAAAATTAGTTGTTTAAATAGTGAAAATCAGCAAATTGGACGGAATTAGGAGCGAGTGCTTAACCTGCCAAACATACGAGAATTTCCCCAATGTACAGTTCAGACTTGATTATCCAAAGACTTTGGAAAAAAATCAATTCGAATAATTGAATCACAAAAAAACGATGTTTTATTTTAGATTGTAGAGCTAAAGTATGACCCCAAAACTACGCTAATGCGATTAAAAATTTTTAAATTCAAGATGGCGGCCAAAATGGCGATGGTGAAATATTGAACAAAAACTGCACTTTGTAATTTAATATAATAAACTATTAAATTTTGACTACATTGGGCAGAACTCGAATTTTATGATATAAGTAAGAACAAATAGAAAACAAAAAAAAACATTGTTCATGATAGGTTATCCGAAGTCCCATACAAACCTTCGAATAATCAAACTATGCACTTTATCAAAAAAAAAACTCTAGATCCAGATTTTACATCATTTTGCAGTACAGCTCAAAAAAAATCTTTTCAAGTCCCATTAAATAACATAACAAATGTATATCCAACTTTTAGTGAAATAATTAAATTAATATTTTTTAAGAGAATAACGCCGTTACAAATATTGTTCAAAAAACCAAAAAAAAATGATAAATTTTAATTACTTGCCATGGTTTCAACATTTCAATGAAAAAAAGTGGCAAAAACCATTCTATTATTTTTTTTGACTATTTCAATCATGCTCAAAGTGATTTTCAACGCAGGGAAATGCATTTCAAATTGTTATCAGTTGATTGCATGTCTAGTTTCATTGACATCTTGATTTTTTTTTTGAAAAAATACTTTCTGACTGGGTTTTTGAGCCAATATTAAAGGGAAAAGTGGACATAAACTTTGAAAAATATTTTCAATAGTCCAACTTTTTCTGAGAAGTCCTAAATATAATAAACAACATTGCTAAACACGACAAATCGATCAGAAAATTCTAACTGGAGGTACGTACCGGGTTTGTATGAATAGCCCGCAAAATTGTATGGTTACTTGTAAGAAAAAAAACTAATGATACAAAATTGCTTCTTTTGACATAGGAACAAAGGACAAAGTTTCATCTGAATAAAAAAACACAAATTTAAAAATCGCAAAGTAATTAGAGAAAATCTAGTAAATTTCTCAAATAATAAAAATGGTGTAAATTTTTTTAAATGCTTACAAATCTGCTGTCCAATTCAGACTGTAGTCATAATTCGTCCTAGATCACTTAATTAAAAAAAAAAAACAATCAAATAGTTTGCTCTACAGCAATGACCTAACGGTTAGGCCGAGGCCAACATAAGCTTTCCATAGATAAGGTCAAGATTATTCGCAACACTTAGAAAAACTCACTAATACGATTAGCTAGTCTCCAAACGAAATCAAAACAAAAAGTGATAAAAAGATTATCACGATACAGTTGATGACTTCCGGCTCAGAAGTACAGAAGCCCGCTTCGTTAAAATCATATCTCTATAAGTATGGCAATGAATCTTACAAAATCGCACCGTTTTCGCATTCATGTGAATCCATTGTGACGATCTAGCGCAGAATTCTCAGTTTGCCAGAGACCAACTGTGGGGGCAAATTAAACGTTTTTGCTTGTATTGTTTACATTAAATAATCTTTATTTACATTCTTCATAAATAGCTAACCTGCCTTAATCGACGTCATACTACTATTACGAACAGCCAAAATTAACATCGGAGTATTCTTCAACAACTCAAATATTTACACTCAATCAATTCAGTACATCCCCTACCCCGTTCAAGGTCGATCGCACAACCATGAGAAAATTGTCATTAATTCACGTGCACGAGATTATGCAAAGTTTCCAAATCCACTCTTGTTGTTGAACCGCCACCGCCGAAATCACACACTTGAAGCCGAAAGGTCTAAGTCAAGATCCGCTGTTGTTTACTTGCACTCTTCTTTGCACATCTTCTGGAACGCGTAGCTGGCCGGATTAAACGAACTCTTCGAGGGCACCTCGCCCGCGTTCACGTACGGTAGCAGAATTGGAACGTACACAATCAGCGGGAACTGATCTTGCCGGTTGAGCCAACTCTGGCAGGTCGCGGGCGCTGCAGCACCACCCTGCAGGTTGCGGATATTTGCGCTCAGCTCGATCACCTTGTCGTTCAGGGTCTCCATCTGGGTCAACAACCGGCCCATGTTGGCCTCGGAAGCTGGGCAGCCGCCGTGGATCGGGTACACGTAACCGTTGAACGGACCAAGGTGAGGGTTTGAGGGGCCGAATGAGTCGAGATTTGGAACGGTTGGAGGTACGGTGTAGGTGTAACCGGGGTTGGGGTTCGAAGTGATTGGGGCTGGGGTAGTTGATGGAAGCTGGATGGTTGGAGGACGAACCGGCTCGGACAGGACTGGAGGAACCTTGCCTTGGGGAGTCGTGGATGTGATCGGAATGGTCGGTAGATTGGGGACTACGATTGGAGCTTGCGTTACCGGAGGTCTCGTCGGAACGGTAACAACTGGTTTCGGGATCTGAAATGGAACTTGATTAGATTTGATAATTTTAATGAGATTTGTTATCATACCGGATACGGAGTGGTCGGCACTGCAATTACGGGTGGAATATTTCCAATCGAGGCAGAAGCAGAGGACGCTTTGTACGTAGAGTTACCAACGGTGACGGTAGCCGTGGCAATTGGCCTTGGGATCTGCAAAATCATGCGCGTTTAAATCGGTCAAGATTTCCAAGATTCTCACTAACTCACCGTCGCAGGATTTGGAATCACTTTAGGAATATTTGCTGGCAGAAGATTTCCAATAGAAGCGGTAGCAGTGATGACCGGTTTTTGAATCTGCAATAAAGATGATCATGAATAGGGTTAGTGAAATTTCACGATTTCGCGGACAGCGTGAAATCCGCGAAATTTGTCTTTTTCCGCGAAATCCCGTGAAATTTTATGTTTGTGTGAAAATGTAACGATTTTTCATAAAATAACTTATCAAACTTAAAAAGGAATAAAAATAATGTTATGAACTACTGTAGAATTAAGCGAGTGAATACGCTGGTTTTATTACTAATATAGGGTTAATGATTTTTGACGGTTTCGTAGACGGCGTGAAATTCGTAAAATTTGAAAAACTTTTAATAAAATTTGTACCAGCCTAACAACTTAATAAATATTTCATCCAAAAAGAAAAGAAATTTCATTAGTTTTCAATTTAAAAGCTTGGTTATATATTTGTGTCAAGTTGATATGAACCTTTTGAAGAAATGTTGAGATCTTTGAGTTTTTTAGAAAAAAATAGTTATATTTTCATTCGCTGTATTAAAATTTTATTTGAAAGGTATAGTTTTGAAAGAAATTAAAAGAATCAAGCTTTGTTTTATTCAAAATAAAATTAAGAGTATTTTTTTATCTTTGGAATCATATTTTAAAAATATAACAATTTTGTTGGGCCTGTTAAATTTTAACGATATTTGTTTATTTGGGTGGATAATTCCCTTGAAAGTTAAAAAATACTCCTTTTTTTGTTTTCTCTTCTCATTTAGAATAAAAATTTCGATTTTGTTAAAAATTATATTATTTTTGCAAAATGTTTATAAATTTAGTTTTTGACAAATGAGCTAAAACCCTTCAAAATATGTTGAATGGGCTAAATGAGCAGAAAATTCAATTTATTTTACTCATTTTGACTGGACAAATCTAGCTTTGATATGAAATTCAATAAAATGTAAAATGATATAACAGAAGCAAATTAGCGAAAACAATTGAGCTATGTTAGTCGAATATTAAAAGAGCAGTTCAGTATATGAGAATACGCGTGCCCTACATTTTGTTTCAAAATATAGAGCCCATCCAATAACCAGGAGGAGTTTTTTTTTTTTGAAAATTTGAAGAATTTTTTTGTCGCATTCAAATTTAGTAAAGATTTTTTACATAATAATACATAATGAAGCATAAAAAGTAGTTTCTGTGATTTAAACATAGGATTTTCAAAGTTATTTTAACATTTTTCAAGTTCCGCGAAATTTGCGTGAAATTTGGTGTTTTGAAATTGAGGTCCCCGTGAAATTTGCAATTTTCGAGCGTGAAAAATCACTAAGCCTAATCATGAACTAGGTGCAAGTCCAAACTATGTTTTTCACTTAAAACCCGTTATTTCAGTAACTTTTTGTATGCATAAGAAAATCTATTTTTGATATTTTTTGCCAATTAATATTCGGAGATAATTTGAGAGTGAATGTTTCAATCAAAACCTACATCTCTGGCAACGATGCAGTTCACTTTGTAACGGATTGTTTTGTTCCTCGACTATCAACAGTTTTGACACCGAAGGTGTCGCGCCACTCCCGGGGATCGAGAGACTGCTGAAGCTGTTTTTAGAGACCCGGCAAAGACTCTAAGGGCGGGTTAATAGAGGCTCAAACACCAGAACACAGATACCTCCCGAGGGACCAATTAATTTGCACTAGATGTTAACGTAATAATACCAGAAATAATCAGAAACTAAACTCAAATTTGTGTGCGATAATTCATGTATTTGACCCGCTTAACCCACGTTGTCCACGCAAATCGGCCACCCAATTCAGTTACCAAACACGCTGGATGGTTTGACGGACCAGCATTTAGGCTTATATTGCGTTTTAGCTTAACAATATGGGTTGTGACGTCACGCCTAATCTTACCAACTAACAAGTTTGTTTGAGCTCAGGGTAAAAAAAATAACTTTTCAGATCTGACCTTAATCCTTGGGCGAAGGGACCGGAACACTCCGACGGCAATCTCCAACGGCAATCTCGATCGCGATGCCCCGCGCCAGGTATGGCACAGGTAGGCACGCGCGTGTGCACGCGCTGCGCAAACCGGTTTCCGATTTTTACTACCAGATGGCAGTACGCTTCCTCGAGCGTGCGACGTTTCCGCGCGCGACCCAGCTCCTGGTCTCCGCTGCGACAGCACCGGTTACTCCCGACGGGTAGTCCACCCGCAGTCCTCAGACGTTTGAGGAGTAGAATTTCACGTGAAAAGTTTCCTAATTTCCACTGAGCGACCGGAAGGGGGTTGCAAAGCCGGAAAATGAGCGTATCGGCTGGTCGCTCGCAGTCAGTGGTCGTCAAGCACTCGAAATCACCGCGTGTTCACACTTTTGGACGATGGCGAGCACGTGTTTCGATGGTTTTGTTGCCTCCAAACGACAATTGGACAACAATATTCGCAAGATGGCCGACCGGGCCTACAATTTGAGCGTCCTAGGTTGCGTTGCGGTGCTCAAATGGGCCAAATCTCCTCCACGAGGCCAATCCGCGTGCCTCACCGGCAATGCTCGTCCGCGAACGGGCCAATCGTGATGTTCAGCTGGCAATCGGTCGTGCCCCAACTCGCACCCACGCTGGGAGGTGGGCAAATTCACCTGTCCAACGTTAATTCACACGTTTTAGTCGCAAAATCTTCACAATTGATGCCGCCAGGGCTTCTTACCTTCGGAAAGTCGCAAAGAACACACCCGCGAAGGTCAGAGGAGATGCCGGAGATTAACTAATGGGCCTAAAGAGCAAACATTCTAAGTTTTCTTAACATTTACACCAGGAATTCACAATCTTACGGTTTTGTAACAGGTTTTAAGCTTCGGTAGGCTTTTCTACCGGGTTTGCCCTAGTCAATCCTTGGCTAATGACACTTTAAACTAACTTAGTGCCACAGAGGTCGGTCTAGCAACTTTACTGGTTGACGGTCTTCACGTGAAAAGATAGAAAAAGTCCCGCGAGGATCTAAAGGCCTCGACAAGATCGCTCTCACACAGAAATGGAGCAAATTGGAGGCTAGTTCCATCTCATTCTGGCATCAGGGAAAACGGGGCCTTTGTGAGGAGTTTTTTTCGGGCTCTTTTATAAAGGTCGAGTCCCGCTCCCGTTTCCTTTTAAATCGTATTTCTTTATTTCTTTAGGCAAATTTGGTAGGTCACTCGACAGTTAAATGAGATCTCGTGGAACGTATAGTAGAGATCTCACGCGAAGCTTTTCAGTAATCTCCCCTACCTCCCACCAAGAGATGGCGCTCTAATGAGGGAAACTTTTTCAAGAAAAGTAAAAGAGTTATTGTTAAAGAAGGTAGGGTCACAATTTGGCATTACATTCTCGCCAATACTAATTTAATAAAAATTTTGAAATCAGAAATTTCAAAATTTTTATTGTTCAAGGTGAAGAAATCATTAAAAAGTTGCCATCTGAATATGTTCAAAGTAATCTTCATAAAAAAATGCAGTTTTAATTGCCGATTCCCAAGACTGCTCTAATATTAAAAAAAATCCATTGAATCCAAATATTCTGTTCCAACTCTAATTATCATTCCTATTCATCTGGGTCTCTACACAATCATACTCGCAGTCAAATCTTAACCTTAACTAAACCGAATGACGTCAGAGATATCTGACAAATTTCCATGTACCAAATATCCAACAAACCTCAGAAAGATCTGAGAAAACTTATTAAAACCAATTAACTTCAATAACTATTGAAAAATATGTTTTGCTAAGCCTAACGCAAACGTACCGAAACGCGTTCAGAAATATTTCACACCGAATCATCCCTCAGAATATTTTGGAAACAAATATCGCATCAGACGTTTCATTTCTAACGTCACCTAACTTCGACCCTGCGAGTTCGATCTCGGCCGTGAACTGTCATTTCTGTCAAACAAAACAAATGAATCAAAATCTCACTGAAGGTAAGAAAATGTGGTTTTCTAACAAAGTTGGTCTATTTTCGCTAATTATGAAGTTTTAACGTAACGATGGAGCGATGAGATGAACTTTTATACGAAAATGTTGAGAAATATGATTGAATGGATGCACGGAAACGCCAAGTGAATCGAATATCGCGATTAAAATCTAAACAATGGAATCAAAACAACTTCTCTAACTAAATTGATGTGAGGAAACAGGTTAATGACATCTCGAACATCGTTTTGGTGTACTCAATGAGTGTTTGTGGTGCTTAATCAGCAGTGGTTGTTGCGCAGCTCTCGCTGCACCTGACATAGCTAATGGAACTCGTTGTTTATGCTCGCTTAAGGAACGAACCGTGGTAGCTTCCAGGTATCCTTTTACCCTCGAAATCTTCCAGAACATAACAGTTCGTTCCCAAAACTTGTCGAACTCGAACCTTCGTGTACTTTGCTCCAAACTTTCCAACAAAATCTCGTGATTTATCAGACAGCAGGACGTTCTTCTTGTAGACGACATCGCCCTCCTGGAACTGATGTTTCCGATTAACTCGGAGGTTGTACGGCGCGGAATACTTCCGGTAGGCTTTCAGCAAGTTCTCCCTGACCAGCTTGTGCAGACTCTTCATTTCTTCGTTGAGCTTGACCGGGTCCTGCGCCAAATTATCGTCCACTTCCCTTAGGTGTTCGTACTCAGCCCCGGAACTCACCATGTTGCGGCCAAAATTGACGAAATACGGCGTGAATCCCGTGCTATCATGAACGTGCGTGCGAATCGCCCTGGCGATTAGATGTACCGAATCGTCCCAATCACGATGATCCGCTTTTTGGTTTAGGGCACACCGAATCGCGGTTACAATAACTCGATTTACCCGTTCCGTCGGGTTTGGACCAGGGTGGTAGACAGCTAACGGCCAATGGGTAACCTCGTACCGCTTGAGCAGCTTGAGGAAAAGATCGGACTTGAAGACTTGCGCGTTGTCGGTAATACACACTTCTGGAACGCCAAACAAATTGAAAACAAAGTTCTCAACAAACTGGCACACCGCAGGAGCAGTCGCTGAACGCAGACATTGAACCATCACGAACTTCGAGAAAAGTCACACACCACCAGGATCCACAGGTTCCCTTTCTTTGACCTGGGGTAGGGCCCAAGGAAATCCATGGAAATCATTTCCCACGGACGACTGCACTGCTTGGGTTTTCCGTGGACCGGCGTAGTATTAGTACTCGGTACTTTGGACTCCTTGCACACCAAACAGCTGCAACAAAAGCGCTTAATTTCCGTGGCCATTCGTGGCCAGTAAAAGCGTTCGCGGACTTTGGCCAGCGTTTTCAGAGGTCCTAAATGGGCCGCTTCGTGAATTTCTTTCACGATAGACCTTCTTTCAGCCAACGGAACGACGAACTTCCAGCGAAAACCAAGATCTTCCAGACCCGTGCTATTCGAGATGAATTTGAAGAGTTTTCCACCTGAGATTTTAAAATCGGGAAATCGCTCAGGAAACTTTTCCACCTGGTTCAAGAGTTGAGTGATGTACGGGTCGGGGAGGTCCACCTTGACCTGATTTATGGACCGGGACAGGGCGTCGGCGGGAATGTTTTCGCTGCCTTTTTTGTATTGCAGGTCAAGCTCGTACTTTGAGAGCTTGAGAGCCCAGCGAGCGATTCTCGGCGATTTGGATTCGATGGACATCGATTTGAGGAACGTGAGACTCATGGCGTCGGTCTGCACTACAAAACGGGAACCTTCGATGAAATGCTTAAAATTCTCGATACTCAGCAGGACAGCCAGGCACTCTCGCTCAGTGGCACTGTACCGGCGCTGAGTGCTGGACAGTTTCTTAGAAAAATAAGCAATACACTTCCGCTCTCCTTGGTGCATCTGCACAAGGACCGCACCAATCGCCAGGTCCGAACTATCGGTCTCGACGATAAACGGCAAATTAAAGTCTGGATTAGCCAGTATCGGGGCGGTCACCAGCGCAGTCTTCAGTTTGGACAGGGCCACTTCCGCTTCTTCGGTCCAGCTAAACTTATTTCGATTCTTCTTGAGGAGGTTGCTGATGGGGTCGTAATTTCAGAATAATTTTGGATAAATTTCTGGTAAAACCCGGCGAGTCCGAGAAGGCGTCGGATGTCCTTCACTGTTTTAGGCGTAGGATAGTCTAAAACGGGCTGGATTTTGCTAACGTCCATGGACAGTCCGTCCTCACTCAGCACGTAACCCAAGTATCGAATACTCGTCTGACAAAATTTACTTTTTGACAGGTTGATGGTGAGACCCGCCTTCTGAAGACGATCAGCGACAATCCGGATCCGGTCCAGGTGGTCCTCGAAGGTGTTCGACAGGATAATGATGTCATCGAGGTACACATACACCCAGGGTGCCAGGTCGTGTCCTATGACTTTCGTCATCAGTCTCGCCATGGTCGCCGGAGCATTGGTCAACCCGAACGGCATGACAACAAATCGGAACAGACCTTTGTTCGTGCGGAACGCCGTTTTGTCTTTCGCGGCCTCGTCGAGTGGAACCTGGTAGTACGACTCCGACAGATCAATGACGGAAAAATACTTCGACTTCTGGATACGCTGAAGAATTCCCATCATATTAGGAAAGGGAAAATCGTCCTTTTTGGTGCATTGATTTAACCGCCTAGAGTCAAGACAGATTCTCCACTTTCCACTGGCCTTCTTAATCGGCAACAACGGATTTAAAAAGTCGACCGCCGTAGGGCACTCTTCTATGACCCCGAGGCGCTTCATTCGCTCGATTTCCGCGTCGATAACTTCCTCTACGGATGGAGACCAACGATACGGAGGAACCTTCTTCGGCTTTGCGCCCGGGAGAAGGTCGATCGAATGGGACATGATCGGAGTTCGACCTAGATTCCCGTCTCGCGTGGCCGGAAGTTGTTGTACTACTTCAAAAGTGCTTCTCGCTGGCTATCCGACAAGACATGTTCCGTGACCAGGTCACTAGGCTCGCAGATGTGTTTTTCCGGTACTTCGATGGTTGGCATCTCCAAGCTGTCATCGGTTGAACTCTCGAGGTCTTTCGCAGATTCCGCTGGGCTGATTGGATGGATTTCAAAGCATATATTGTCATTTGTGTCACCAAAATAGTCCTCAACTCGCTGAAATTCGATCATATTGACCGTTTCTTCACCAACCGGGGAAAAACGGGGACCCACCAGACGGAATCCAAACTTGTTCAGGAAATCTACGCCTAGAATTAGGTCCTTCTTCATCTCAGGCACGACGATCGTGGGAAGGACGTGGGTGGTAGACTCGTAGGACAGGGGAAGATTCACGTAACCGAGACATCGATACGGCGTACCATCAGCTGTCGTAATCTGGAGGCGAAGAGGTTGAATCTGTAAGCCCAACTTATTCAGCAAACCCAGCGAGCTGATCACCGACAAACTGGCACCGGTGTCGGCTAGCGCTTCAATCTCCTCAGATAGAACTCGAACTTTGAGGTGTGGGCAACGGTGAGGGGTCGTGTTAATTCGATGCGCAGTATTGAAGACAGAAAACGGACGGTTGGGAATCTCCGGAGTATCAGATGGGGTAGATCGATTCCTGGATCCATCCCATTTACTCGTTTTTTCCTCCTCATCCGACCGAGTTCGGAGTGGATGTCCATTTGGGCACTGGAACGCGGTCGTACCCGTGTGTCCACACACATGGCAAAAGTACACTTTTTCTGGTCGCACTCCTCCACATGTGTCCTGCCTGGCGACAGTTCCAGCACATCGGCTTCCTGTTCTCACCTGTAGAGTCCGCAAGCTTCTTGAAACGACCATGAACCGCGCACACATCGGCATTCAACAACTCCTCATCAATCTCTGCAGCTCGTTCGTCCATGTCCACTTGGTGAACGGAAGCTTTTGTAGACCTCCGAGGCCGTCGAGCGCATCGAGCTTGTAACACAGCTGGGACAGGTGATCAAGCGACTGAATGGTGGCCAACACCAGACTACGCTTGTAACTCATCTTCATGTTTTTGGTGACCAGGTAGTACAACTCCGCATGAGACATTTTACGAGTGAGGCGTTGCGCTAATCTCTCAATCTCTTCGAGATATTCACCGAACGGTTCATTGGGACGTTGTTTACGTTTGTCCAACAGGTCA
Source organism: Culex quinquefasciatus (assembly GCF_015732765.1). Classification (NCBI taxonomy): domain Eukaryota; kingdom Metazoa; phylum Arthropoda; class Insecta; order Diptera; family Culicidae; genus Culex; species Culex quinquefasciatus. The sequence goes on along the minus strand of NC_051862.1, from coordinate 90,976,866 downwards.
CGAGTAATGAGATCCCGGTTTGGATTGTCGTAGCGCAACCGGAGGTATGTTTCCAAAGTCTCCCAACTGTCGAATCTGTCATGGTAGGTGGTATACCACACCGCCGCACCCTCGCGGAACAACAAATGGGCGTGCATTCGTAGATCTTGTTTACTGATGTGGTAGGACTCGCACATAATATTGATCTGGCGCAAAAATCCACCACGGGAACAGAATTCGTACCGCCGGTGAATTTCGGCCATTTTTCAATTATGTTGCACTGCTGGTGCGGTAGTCGTCGATATCTCTCACCTTGCAGCGTTTGGACATCCGGAAACCTTCGGTTCACATCCCAAGACGGTCCTGGGGCGGGATTAGACTCCTGACGGCGCCGTGACTCTCCATGAACTTGGCTTTCCTCTGGTAGTTCAAATAATCCTTCTCCACGTGACATGCTTCTCATTTCAGGCTTCCTGAAGTTTCTCGAGCGGATAACTGGAAAGGAGGAGAGGGTACACGCCTCGCTGGAGGTTGATCCTGCGAAATCCGTAACATCTCCGAATCCCGACGCAAATCAACCTTGGCCACTTGTTCGGCCAACTCATCTACGGCTTCTGGAAGGACCGATGCGCCGTTGGCTTGCTGCCTCATCATATGTTCTAGACACGCGCGAATGTAATTTTGAACGTCGGAAGCATGAATGAACTCATTCATATCCCTTTCATCGGCAGGTTCATTCTGAATCGTCGGCGTTGGAGACGATGTAGCTGCTGAACGGCCCATGTTCCCTGGTTGAGGCTGCTGCTGCGGCGGGAGTGGATGCGCACTCCCAGACGTCGGTTCAAACAAGGTTCGCGCAAAGCCACCGAGGGGTGGCGCCTTTCGCCTTGGATCCTCCGATATGGCAAGTGTCGAGTTGTCCACGCCAGCGGCGGCCGATTGCTCCCATCGCTGTGGATTCGACATCGGTCTTCCCAACTCGGACTGCCTTGTTGCCGCTGGGGAGAATCCGGACAGCCATTGGTTATAGCTCGATTGACCTCTAGGGGCCGGTACTGGGGCAGCCAACAGATCACGAGATGCTTTCGGTTTGGTCCCAGTATACGGATTAAGCGAAGGCTGCAGCGTCCTTTGAGTCGTTGTGGACGACGCGCGCGTAAGACGATCGTCAAGAATTCCGCCAACTGCTCCTTCCTCGAAATCCGTCGTCAGATCCACTAACTCCTGGGCCAACTGTCCCGGAGTCGCGGAGGCCAAATTCGAATGCACCGTATGGATTCGCATCAGGGAACCTGTCGGCAGACATGGGCTAAATCAATGTTGTAGTACCTTCTTGAGAGTCGCTCGATGCTGTCCAACAACGCCTTCCGCTGCTGCCGATGTTCTTCCGTTCCCGGCGAGTATCGTCGAAGTCGCTTGTGATAGTGAACCAGTCGAGAGTAGCAATCATCATCAAGATTAGCATCTAGACAACGCTCCATTTCCTTCAGCTGTCTCGGGATCTTCACCAAGTCCTCCGCTAGCGAATACGTCGAAAAATGTACTTCTACCGGATCCTCGGGTTTTGCAGCAAAGCACGCAAATTCTGCTGGCGCTCGCGTAATCCACCACGAACAGGTGTGGCACGAAGGCAAAATTCATACTCCATTTCATCCTCTTTGAGGCTGCATGGGTCACTTATGTAAACGTGATCCATTGTTTTGATTCCAACTAACACTTTTGAAATAACTCCTCAACAATGTTCGAAAATATATTAAAACAAAATCCAACGAAATCTCAAATTAATAGTAATCAAACCGAAATAGGGTGACTGCGAATCAAATTTAGGTCTATTACGGTGGTGGAACAAAATATTTGAATTGTATTTGGTATATTGCAAACGAAATGATGAAATATGATTGTCTTGAAATAAACTATGCTCAATAATAGTTCAGAAAACCCAACAAACTTCTAACTGAGTACCCAAACTAAACCCAACTTTGAGACATAGTAGAACTATTGCCACTATTGCTCGGCCCCACGTTGGGCGCCAAAATGTAACGGATTGTTTTGTTCCTCGACTATCAACAGTTTTGACACCGAAGGTGTCGCGCCACTCCGGGGATCGAGAGACTGCTGAAGCTGTTTTTAGAGACCCGGCAAAGACTCTAAGGGCGGGTTAATAGAGGCTCAAACACCAGAACACAGATACCTCCCGAGGGACCAATTAATTTGCACTAGATGTTAACGTAATAATACCAGAAATAATCAGAAACTAAACTCAAATTTGTGTGCGATAATTCATGTATTTGACCCGCTTAACCCACGTTGTCCACGCAAATCGGCCACCCAATTCAGTTACCAAACACGCTGGATGGTTTGACGGACCAGCATTTAGGCTTATATTGCGTTTTAGCTTAACAATATGGGTTGTGACGTCACGCCTAATCTTACCAACTAACAAGTTTGTTTGAGCTCAGGGTAAAAAAAATAACTTTTCAGATCTGACCTTAATCCTTGGGCGAAGGGACCGGAACACTCCGACGGCAATCTCCAACGGCAATCTCGATCGCGATGCCCCGCGCCAGGTATGGCACAGGTAGGCACGCGCGTGTGCACGCGCTGCGCAAACCGGTTTCCGATTTTACTACCAGATGGCAGTACGCTTCCTCGAGCGTGCGACGTTTCCGCGCGCGACCCAGCTCCTGGTCTCCGCTGCGACAGCACCGGTTACTCCCGACGGGTAGTCCACCCGCAGTCCTCAGACGTTTGAGGAGTAGAATTTCACGTGAAAAGTTTCCTAATTTCCACTGAGCGACCGGAAGGGGGTTGCAAAGCCGGAAAATGAGCGTATCGGCTGGTCGCTCGCAGTCAGTGGTCGTCAAGCACTCGAAATCACCGCGTGTTCACACTTTTGGACGATGGCGAGCACGTGTTTCGATGGTTTTGTTGCCTCCAAACGACAATTGGACAACAATATTCGCAAGATGGCCGACCGGGCCTACAATTTGAGCGTCCTAGGTTGCGTTGCGGTGCTCAAATGGGCCAAATCTCCTCCACGAGGCCAATCCGCGTGCCTCACCGGCAATGCTCGTCCGCGAACGGGCCAATCGTGATGTTCAGCTGGCAATCGGTCGTGCCCCAACTCGCACCCACGCTGGGAGGTGGGCAAATTCACCTGTCCAACGTTAATTCACACGTTTTAGTCGCAAAATCTTCACAATTGATGCCGCCAGGGCTTCTTACCTTCGGAAAGTCGCAAAGAACACACCCGCGAAGGTCAGAGGAGATGCCGGAGATTAACTAATGGGCCTAAAGAGCAAACATTCTAAGTTTTCTTAACATTTACACCAGGAATTCACAATCTTACGGTTTTGTAACAGGTTTTAAGCTTCGGTAGGCTTTTCTACCGGGTTTGCCCTAGTCAATCCTTGGCTAATGACACTTTAAACTAACTTAGTGCCACAGAGGTCGGTCTAGCAACTTTACTGGTTGACGGTCTTCACGTGAAAAGATAGAAAAAGTCCCGCGAGGATCTAAAGGCCTCGACAAGATCGCTCTCACACAGAAATGGAGCAAATTGGAGGCTAGTTCCATCTCATTCTGGCATCAGGGAAAACGGGGCCTTTGTGAGGAGTTTTTTCGGGCTCTTTTATAAAGGTCGAGTCCCGCTCCCGTTTCCTTTTAAATCGTATTTCTTTATTTCTTTAGGCAAATTTGGTAGGTCACTCGACAGTTAAATGAGATCTCGTGGAACGTATAGTAGAGATCTCACGCGAAGCTTTTCAGTAATCTCCCTACCTCCCACCAAGAGATGGCGCTCTAATGAGGGAAACTTTTTCAAGAAAAGTAAAAGAGTTATTGTTAAAGAAGGTAGGGTCACAATTTGGCATTACAACTTACCGGATTCGCTGTTGTTTGTACCACAACAATTGGCGCCGGAACGGTTTTGATGGTTGCCGTTGCAATTGGTGGTTTATATCCCGAGTTGGCTGGAGCCCCTCCGCCACCAGCACTGACGGCCACAGCTCCTCCGGCAGTACCGTTGAAACCCTTTATCACCGGTGCAGCCGTTGTGATCGTGAGAATCTCGTTCAGCCTACGGCACGAGTCAGGCAGGTAGAGATCGTTCCATGCTACGACCCTCTCGTCCAGATTTCCCTTTCCCTTCAGATCTTCGTTCAGTTTGTTACTGAAAAAATATTTGGTTGAAGAACTGTTCAAACTCAATATATATCCTTGAAGGCTTACATGCTGTTGGCAACCCGTTCGCTGAAGATCTTCGTGGGTTGATCCGGAGCGACCAGTCGGTAGCCCAACCGATCGGCCACGTAGTAGTACAGGTGTTTTTCGTTGTTCGGATCGATGTACCCGTAGCAACCGTACGTGACATCGTCCGGACCCTTGGCCTTGTGCTGGAACTGACTGTTCTCTTTCTCCACCTGATACCCATAGTTGAACTCATCTGCAATCACATGACACTCACTCAACAAAACCGTTCAAGGACTCACATACCCCCCGCGCCAACACTTACTGTTCTTCATGCTCTGCTCATGGTACACTTCAGCGTTCCTCTGCTTCACGTCAATACTAAAGTTGTCATCTTGACCGTTGATCCACTGAAGGCATCCCAAGATCACCACCCCAAACTAGCAGAAAAAAAAATAATAAAACGCATATTAACCCCCAATGCCATCACTTTACGCCACCCCCAAAAGTTCACTCACCAGCGTTAGTCGCATCTGCATGACTAGAATTAGCACCTCTCTCGTACGCGGATATTGCTTAATTATCGTACCGTGCACCCAATTTGAACAACTCACTTCTACGCGAAATGCCCGTGTCAGCGCACGGAGTGAACTGGCCGCTAGATTTGTTCTGTCGTTGAATTTAAGCATCTCGCGACGGGGAGATTCCAAATATTCGATCGAAATCTGGCATTTAGCGGCATTTCACACCGTTAGTCATGATTCGCGAAGAAGACGACGACGACGACGCCAAATGACGCGTCGTCGGCTGTCTCCTGTTGATTTGGATTGGTTTCGATAGTTGTTGTGATTGAGCCCCGGGTTGAAGAATGTATTCTAATCGATTGGGCAAACCAATCAATCATATTGCGTTATGTTTGGGAAGAATTGAAAAAAACATGGTTTTCTCCAAAGTTTGTGAAGAGCATACAAGCCGATGCTAATTTCGCATGTAAAAAAATGCACATGGATTTTTTAAATGATCAAATTGATCCACACGGAAAAATTACAATTCTCGAAATCGTGAATTGGGTTCACGAATTTGAGAACCACGAAGGAATATATTCACATTCATAGTGCAAATGCACCATACTCAGAAATTAATTGCTTCGTGGTTCTCAAATTCATGAACCCAATTCACGATTACGGGAATTGATTTTTTTCTGTGCAGAACAAGTTTTTGTCTCCTAATAACTCTCAAAAATTTGGAACCGATTAATTGAGATCACACTTCGCACATTTCATTTAAATGTTGTATGGGTGACCCCTTTTTTGTATTTAAAATTATGTAATTTTTACTTTTTAGATATTGCAAATTTTTCATGAATATTTCAAATTTGTCCAAATTTAAAGTCAGCGAAAGCTTAAATATCTCATTTATGCTCGTTGAAATTGTTGTGTCATGGCATTTTCTAACTTTTTATTTGGAAGCTGATTTTCGCTTTTCCGATTTCTTTCTTTGTTCTTTTCTCTTTTCTCTTTTTTCGGTTAAAAAAAGTACCGTAAACTGGGGTGACTTTGATAGCCCGGGGTGACTTTGATAGGTTTTTCAAATGCCCGTCAAATTTATATCTGAACATTTTTGAGAATTTTGAGTATGTAAGCATTGAGGGATAGATTATTATCGAACATGTATGCAAAAATGTGACTGTTACATTGGATGTATCAAAATTAGTGGCCAAATCAAATTTCTATCAATGTCACCCCGGGCTATCAAAGTCACCCCAGTTTACGGTAAGCGTATTGTTCAAATTAAATGTTAAAAATGTTGTTCAAAATGCTTTTATCATTTTACATTTCGAAAATTTTAACTATTCTAAATAAGGCTTTTGGATATTTCATTGTCAAACACATTTTTACTTACTCAAATGCATGAAAAATATCATTGAGAAAACAACGTTTCCTCCCTTGTTTCCTACAAAATTTTGATTTTGAATCAAAAGGCCAAAATATTCTAATAAATTCGATCTGGTTTATTTCCCAGAATTTTGTTTTGTCGATTAGAAATCATACTAAACTGCATAATTTTCATTCCAGGCGTTTTTACATACTGTAATGTTTTATAAAATGTCTCATACTCATGGTCATACTTACATTTTTTTAAACTCATCCTTTTTCTTTTTTATTGCAAAGTAAACACTGTTTTTTTAAATGCTCTTAAATAAACATTCAAATCTTAAAGGTATCTGTTCATGTATGAAAGAATGCGATAACTTACAGTAATGAATATTCAACAAATTCAATTTAAATAAATTAAATAACTGCAGAAAAAGGTTTGAAAGAATGATACTTTAACAAACTATTTTGAAATGCTTTATTTTTAGAAGAGAACAAAAACTGCTTAATCGAAGGTTTTTTTGAAATATTTCCTACAACTGGTCAGTTTTGGCAGAATGCAAATTGTCCATAATGTCTCAATTAAAATTTCATGCTAAACCCAATATTTTATGCTACTTTTTATGAGAAAGAACACTAAAACTTAAAAGACGCAAATAATCAGAATCGCAACAAAAATAGAAAACAGTTTTATAAAAAATCCTATGAAAAGCTAGTTATCTTTATTTTTTATTTTTTAGTTATTTGTTTTTTTTTTCTCAGATTTGCTTCTTTCATTGACGTCATTTGTACATATGGCGAAATGTCTCATCCTACACTTATATTTACAGATAAACATTAGGATGTAACAAAATGGGTTATTATTTCGGGCATTTCAGGACATGTTTACAGATGTACTGAGCCCGAATCCCTAATATGAGCTTGATTGGTTGCGATAGGACCTGACGCTTTGACTTTGAAGTTTAAATGGGATTTAACCCGTAAAATGGGTGCGTTTTGGTTTTTGCCAGTTTTGAGCCCCTTATCGATTTTCGCCTTTTTCAAAAACCTCACGAGCTCATAGTTCGTGTTCCAGGGAACAACTATGCCGAATAGTGAAAAGATTCGTCAACTTTTAAGAATGTAATAGAATTTATAACACCACCGCTGAAAGCTTCAACTTTTTCTTTGAGCTCTTCTGGCAACCATCAGCTTGCTAAGTTGCATGAGCGTCGCGACGCCTACCCTGAATCTTTTCTGCTATATAGCAACAAGTGCTGCCAGAAGAGCTTGAAGAAAAAGTTGAATTTTTCAGCGGTGGTGTTATAAATTCTGTTACATTCTTAAAAGTTGACGAATCTTTTCGCACTCTTCGGCAAAGTTGTTACCTGGAACACGAACTATGAGCTCGTGAGGTTTTTGAAAAATGCAATGTTCGTTAAGGGGCTCAACACTGGCAAAAACCAAAACGCACCCATTTTACGGGTTAAATCCCATTTAAACTTCAAAGTCAAAGCGTCAGGTCCTGTCGCAACCAATCAAGCTTAAAGTTGGTCCGAAAAATCAGGGGGCAAAAAAATATCTTTTCAAAAAACTTCAAAATTTCAATGGAAATTGAAGTGCAATCAGCTGAAATCAATTTAAAATGCATTCCCCTGCGTGTAGAATATGTTTTAGAATGTTTGGGTTGATTCAAAAATCTTTTGAATTTTTGAAAACTGTTGAAGTTTATCATCGCAAAATGTTTTTTTTTTTTTTTTGCTAAAATTTTTGTTTTTGTCAAATCTTACATTTTTTGAAAACTATTGATTGCAAAACAACTGAACTAGTGCAAAATGCATTTTAAAACACTTATTTCCATGCAAATGTAGATACTATGGCTAGTTATTTCTATATTCATATTTTTTTGCCATCAATATATCACATAAAGTCATCAATTTCCATGAACTCATCATCCGAAATGGGATGACTTCAGGTTCTAACTAGTATGCATTTATTATAACCGAAATACTAATTAGTCATGCTGACACTGATTCTTATTGAAATTGACTGTCGCTCCATCAAGACATTCTTACAACTTGTGTTAAATTACAAAATACAAAAAACTGTCAACATCTGAAGACATACGTTGCAGATTAACTGCACTTTCTTACTAGATATGTCCTTCTATGTTCTGATATGATTCATTTGACCAATTAGCAGATTAAAACGATTAAAATGCATGACCGACACTGTTCCAAAACATCGCACTATCAAGTTCAAAGTAAAATTAAATCTTGTATGACAAATACGAATTAACACATGAATACAACTATATTTCTCATAACTTCACCCGGGATCACGCCTAAAAATATTGTTTATCAACATTGTGTAATTGACCGATCCCGATTCGGGCTGCGGGACTCCCCATATTTTCAGCCAAATCCATCCTAATTTCTCGTACGCGGTCCAGGAATGCAAATGATCAAGATATCACACAGTTGCTAATAGAATGGCGATAATTTCGAGACTAGACTCGCACGCGCTCCCGGTTTTAGGCGCCAGTTAGACAGGTGAAGGACGCTAAAAACCAAGTCACATTTCTAAGATATCCGGGTCGCACACTCGTAGACCGAGCAGTGTTTATTTGTTCAATGATGTTTATATCAGTATTAATTTGGGTTAAAATTCTGAGGTAAAACGTCGTATTCGTTTCAGTCAAAAGCTTTTAGAAGTACACTTCTTGCTCAGTCCAAGTGCCAAAGCCGCAATTCTCCGAAGGGCAAACAGACAAAAAAAATCAATTGAAAAGAATAAAAACTTTTCGCTTCCCATCGTCTGTGCTGAATAATAACAAGCCTGCGGGGGAGGCAAAACTTCAACGTTACACTTCGCAAACCACGTGGAAAAGTTACAAGACTTGGCGCCCGCTTCTTCAAAGAGAGAAACAAACACGCAAACTCTCCATTGCAATCACGCGCAGATTTCTTTTTATTTATTCGCCAGAAGATTACCCCTTGCACGACTGACCACATGGCTGCTGGTGCTGCTGAAGTTGCTGATAGTGTCCGGCATTGGCCCCGAACGGTTGATTGACGTTGAACTGACCTTCAACGTACGGAATGAGAATGGGCACGTACACCAGCTGGGGAGTTGTCCGTTGGGTTTGCAGCAGCTGAATCACCTTCCGGCAGCTGCCCTCATTGGCACTGGCAAACACCCCCGGATTGTTGGCCATTCCGGCTAGCAGCGTGTTCAGCGTGATGACCTGCGAGTTGACGGCTTCGATCTGGGCCAGCAGTTGGGTTACGTTCAGCTGGTGCAGTGGGTATTGGGCAGAGGTCGCCGTGAACTGGGTGGTGCTGGCGGAACCGGTCGCATCCACGTACCCATTGCCCACGTCAAACTGGTCCAGGTTAATGTTGGCCGGGTTGATGTCCGGCAGGCTGCCCGACCAGGCGATCGGTTGCTGTTGCGTTTGAGTTTGATCGCCATCCGTAAGCTGATGGCCGTTATTGTTGTCCTCGTAACCTATGTGACCTGTGGGGAATCCCGTGAGTTAAAATATTTGATTTTTATTTTATGTACATACTAAGGTCAACTGGGTTATCAAACAAATTAAATGAAAATATATGTGTTATGGAACAAAAAAATAGTCAATCGAAATCACTACCTCTGGATTGAATCCAGTGGTATGCCACTAATCAAAACCCATCCCCTATCGGTCAGGATTCCTACGGCCACGGTAGCTCGGCAACTTTTTGCATAAACTATTATTTTTTAAACTATACAACTCTCCACTGTACTCACCATTCACGTGCTGTGGCTGCTGATGATGACCCGGGTAACCCTGAGAAGCTCCCTGATACGTTTGATCAACGTACACTCCACCGGTATGAACTGAATCGACCGCCACTGGTCTCGTTGTAGTAGGAATCGTGTACTGAGTCGGCCTCGGAAGCTCCGGCTCCGGCCGAACGACCTGCTGATGGGTAGAACTAGCAGCCGTGGACAGGATCTCATCCAACCGGAAGCACGACTCAGGCATGTACAAATCGTTCCACGCGACCACCTTCTCGTCGTAATTTTTAGCCTTGGTTGCTCCGTCCAACTTGTTCCTAGAAGATCAATTTGATCGTAACATCCACCGCATCTCAAATTGTAGAATTCAACTCACAAACTGTCCGTAACCCGATCGATGAAGATCTTCGTCGGTCGGTTTGGGAAGATAATCCGGTAGCCCATTCGGTCGGCCACGTAGTACACCAGGTGCTTCCGGTTCGAGGGGTCGATGTAGCCGTAGCAGCCGTACGTTACGTCATCCGGACCCTTGACCTTGTGCTGGAACTGATTGCTCACCGTGTTCACGTTGTAGCCGTAGTTGAATTGACCTAGTTAATTTAACGTTTAACGCGCTTAATTCTCGTTTTATTTTATAAAATAGAATTTGTAGAATTACCGCTATGGACATTCTGCTGGTGATACATGTTAGCGTCAGGTTGTTTCATATTGATGCTGAACGATCCTTGATCTGCTGCAATAGCAGCAATAGCTGCCAACTGAAAATTTTGATACTTTAGTATTATTTTACTCAAAAATTGACCGTAACAGAAATCTCACCAAGAATATTACACTTTTCATTCTCGATTTTTGAGCTGCTTCACTGTTTCACTTGTTAGTCCTGCCCAGTTGAATGTAAAATTAAGACTGAACTTGATTGCTATATAATACGTTGACCTAGTAAGAAGCTGAGACTGTACTGGCTGATACTGATAGTGAAATCAGCTAGGAATTGTTTACAAATAGTAATGTTTCACATGAAGTGAGTTGCCAATGTTGGGGGAATTTTGCTCCTAATTTAGAGTTTCGAAAACAGATGTGCTCATAGAGAATAGAACAAATCCTTCAACCTTGTATTGTAATTGAAAAAACCACAAACGTGACCCTTGTACTCGATTAAATCAGTTTATATTTTCGTATTATGATGATGATTTTTTACGTTATGGTTTGTACAGCTTCTTTCTTTATAAATTAAAAGAGATGAAAACGTTTTTTTTATCTACAAATTATTTTGTAGGTTTAAAAAGTGAAGAACATGACCCAAATAACATAATTCTGCTAGCTCAACAGGTGTGTTTCTCCATCTACACAGTTTACATTATGTTTTGAATCTCTAATTATATTAAAGCATTCATATTTGATAATAAAATTTAAAGATTGGAAAAGGTTAAATAAAAGAAACCTCTTAAAATGATTTACTATACTGTATTTACTATAGCTCGCAAAAAAACGTTAATCAAAACATTCGCAAAGCCAAGTATGGGAAATAATATATATATACTGCAATTCCCCACGAAAACAGCATGGAAAAAAACAAAAGTGCTCGGAGTTCATTAACAGGATTCCGAGATATGATTTTTTGAAAATAAAATCCGTGTTTTTTGACGCGCCGCGCGCAAAAACCGGAGAATGACGAAATTGGCAAAAAATCAACTTTTTTCACTAAAACTGCGATAACTTTAAAATTTCAGCGATGACCTATAGATGTTTGGGTACCAAAATTTTCGTAATTAAGCAACTTTTGGTACCCAGACATGTATAGGTCATCGCTGAAATTTTGAAGTTATCGCAGTTTTAGTGAAAAATTTTGATTTTTTGTCAATTTCGTCATTCTCCGGTTTTTGCGCGCGGCGCGTCAAAAAACACGGATTTTATTTTCAAAACATCATATCTTGGAATCCTGTTAATGAACTCCTCCCATTTTTTAGTATGTTATGTAAAAATGTCCGGGGAATCCGATAAAAATATTTCCAGACATAGGCTCTTTGGTCCAGACACCGTCAAAACGGCATTTTAAAGTTTCATACGCCCTTTTCATATGTTAGGCTAGATTTTTGAAACTTCTTACTATTTTTCTTTGAAAGGCCAACTTATCACCTTTCATTTGCGTATAAGACAATTGAAATCGGTTAAAATGGCGAGGAGTTATGATTTTTCAAAAAAGTGGTTTTTGCGAAAATCGACGAAAATGGCCATTTTTCAGACCACCCTAACACGGCGTAGGTCACCCTAATGGCCAAACAAAAAAAATACGGGTCTAATTATTTCGGCCAGGGAACCCCCAGAAAAATTTTGAGCCCGATCCGAGGATTTTTGTTTTTTTTTCCATGCCGTTTTCGTGGGGAATTGCTGTATACAGCAATTCCATTTGAAAAGAGCCTAAACCAAAAAAAAAGTTCTCCGATCGGGCTCAAAATTTTTCTGGGGGTTCCTTGGCCAAAATAATTAGACCCGTATTTTTTTGTTTGGCCATTAGGGTGACCTACGCCGTGTTAGTGGTTCGAAAAATGGCAATTTTCGTCGATTTTCGCAAAACCACTTTTTCTAAAAATCATATCTCCGCGCCATTTCATCCGAATTTAGCTGTCTTAGACGCAAAGAAAAGTGATGAGTTTGGCTATTTGGGAAAAATAGTAAAAGTCCCAAAATCTAGCTTAACTATTGAAAAGTCGTATGAAAACTTAAAATGGCGTTTTGACCGTGTCTGGACCAAGAGCCTATGTCTGAAAATATTTTATCGGATTCCTCGGTAACATGTCTAAAATTGGCGATGTCGAACCGTACGTTTCGAGATATGATTTTGAAAAAACTGCGTTTTCGACGCGCCACGCGCAAAAACGGGAAAATGACGAAATCGGCAAAAATCAACTTTTTCCACTAAAACTGCGATAACTTTAAAATTTCAGCGATGACCTATAGATGTTATGGTACCAAAAGTTGCGTCTTTCAATTACAAAAATTTTGATACCCAAACATCTATAGGTCATCGCTGAAATTTTAAAGTTATCGCAGTTTTAGTGAAAAAAGTTGATTTTTTGCCGATTTCGTCATTTTCCCGTTTTTGCGCGTGGCGCGTCGAAAAACGCAGTTTTTTTTTCAAAAAATCATATCTCGGAAACGTACGGTTCGACATCGCCAATTTTTAGACATGTTATGTAAAATTTTCCGAGGAATCCGATAAAAATATTTTCAGACATAGGCTCTTTGGTCCAGACACGGTCAAAACGCCATTTTAAGTTTTCATACGACTTTTTCAATAGTTAAGCTAGATTTTTGGGACTTTTTACTATTTTTCCCAAATAGCCAAACTCATCACTTTTCTTTTGCGTCTAAGACAGCTAAATTCGGATGAAATGGCGCGGAGATATGATTTTTAGAAAAAGTGGTTTTTGCGAAAATCGACGAAAATTGCCATTTTTCGAACCACCCTAACACGGCGTAGGTCACCCTAATGGCCAAACAAAAAAATACGGGTCTAATTATTTTGGCCAAGGAACCCCCAGAAAAATTTTGAGCCCGATCGGAGAACTTTTTTTTTGGTTTAGGCTCTTTTCAAATGGAATTGCTGTATATATATATATTATACCCTTTCTCGGACCATTTCTATTATCGGCTTATGAGAACGTTGATCATGAATTACAGCTTTCATAAACTGTGTTTAACTATTTCAAAGTAATATTTAAATAACTGAAATCGAAGTGAGCAATCAACTCTTTATTTTTAATGTATCTGAAAATGTTGATTGAATAGCGGCAAACTGCAAAAGTGACAAGAACAAGTCGAATAGTTTAGTGTGACGAAAATTAGTAAATTTTCCCTATATAAAGTGGAGGCGCATGATGTCTGAAAAAAAGAAAGTAATGGAGACGCCAGTGAGCAAAGCTCAAGTTAATCTTTTCATGGCAAGAGCTTTTGTCTGCATCGCGCCATCTGAGCTTTATCTCTGAAAACTTTTAAAAGCTCAAAGCATAGTGACAGGGATGCCAACTATTAACTGTGTGGGATATGAAATCTGTATCACGTATCAAGTAAAGTTTGCAAGTAATTTTACATTGATTCGTTTATTTTATCAACAGTTGAACGTAGATTCGCCCTATTGAACTGTTACTACGGAATTGTTGTATGAAAACAACCTATGTGAATTAAAATAATTAAATGTAGATTAAACAATGAATCCCGCTCACTTCAAAGATTTTTAAAAGCAATGTTAACAATACTTTAAAAAACAGAGCTTTGAAGTCGAATTTGATAAATTCAGCGAATTCGGATTCGCTAAATGTTCTGACGAAGGAGTCAGAGTCGTTTAATTTTAGCATATAAGTGGCTTCTTAGGAGTCGAAGTCGGAATCATTAAAACTCCAGAAGTAAACAATGTACCCGTTCCGCAGCTCAGCAAAAATAACAATAGTGTTGTTGTGGGTATAGGCTAGTACGCTGATCGGAAGGAAAGGGGTCAAGAAACAGCTTTACGAACAGCAGAACAAAGGAGAGGGAGCGATTTCTTGGGGCTTTTCTTCACCCTCTCTGACTTGCTTGCGCTGCCGCTGCTGTCCATTTGATTTTTTTCTTGACCGGTTCCTTCCGAAGTGCGTATACCGCTTATTCAGTTAAATGTAGGAACATCATGTAAATCCAACGAGCACCTAAAGTTGGCATATCTGCACTTTGACCTTCTTTGACTTTGACGCTTCTAAAAGGCATTTCAACTGAATTAGATTAATTAATCGCACAGTAGGAAGTGAGCAAGAAAGTTTCCATCGACCGGTTTGCAAAATAAGCTGTTCAAATAGTGAGAAAAATAAACTTGATGGTTTCAATAGTGAGAAAAGTAAACTTGAACTCAAATCCTTAACCTACTAAACATATGAGAACAAAAATTATTGATTTCGATCATTTCGATACACCAACGCCAACAGGCCAATCAATTCTGATCCGTACATGTGATGAAAAATCTGCAAAACCAACCAATTTTCTGCACATCTCGCATTTCAGCCCACCATGTCAAACTGACAACTCGCCGTTCACGCGCACGCCAAACGTCAGCGGACGTGTTCATTTCGTTGACGTTTGCCTGCGACGTGTAGTGGTTTCTTCGTGGACGTGGATTTCAGAAAGCAGAAAGTGGTCCAAAAGTGCAGAAGTGGCTTCGGTTTCGTGCGCTGGACATTCACTAATTTCACCTGTGCGTGGCAGACGGACTTGAAGTGCTGCTTAATTAAACCTTTCCCCGTTGGTGAACCGACAACAACACATTTAAAATGGTGAGTTTGATTGTGGATTCTGAGTTCCGGTTCCGAAATTTACGGTGAAAATCTTTGTTTCCCTTTCCTTCAGCCTGCCCCAGCCAGCTCCACGTCCGTCGGCAGCGGAAGCCGTTCCCCGACGAAGCCATCGTCGGCACCCCGGGCCAGCGGCGCCGGAGGTTCGAGCAATCTGAAGCAGCGCAAGACCACCACAACGGCGACCGCCGCCCGGAATCGCACCACCGGAACCGGATCCGGTGGCATGTGGCGCTTCTACACCGACGATTCCCCCGGCATCAAGGTGTAAGTACTTTCACTGGGGTTAATTGAAATAGTTGCCATTTTTAGAGTTTTAATGACTATCAAAATAAGGGTTATTTTTTAAGGGCACCCAAAATCTTCAAATTTATAAATCGATTTACTAATGTTGTTGTTCTGTGTCTATTCTATCCGGAACCAATCAAAATTATCAAACTTTTGTTCAAATCATGGCTTAAACTATTGTCTTCATTTACCCCAAATTAAATATATTGCTCAAAAACCATGGATCAATTGCTTTTGTACCGAAATAAGTAATTGAGAAATCGGTAAAAAGAATGATTGGTATCAGTATCTGTCAAAATGATTTAATTTTATCAAAAATCGGTTGTACTGAAAACGAAACTATTGGCACTACGCCCCCCGGGGCATGGCCTTCCTCTAACGTGGGATTTCTGCTCCAGCGCCTCTGACGAGACAGGAGAAACCGGGACCGACGTTTTACTTCACCATCCGATAGAAGCTCAGTGGATAAGGCGAGAATCGAACCCGCGTCTCATAGCATCATCGGGATCGGCAGCCGAAGCCGCTACCCCTGCGCCACGAGACCCACCCACCCCACGGTTGTACTGTGAAGAATAAATAACTTTTTACCGATTTTTATTAGTTCTCAACGAATTCCGTAATTTTATATTTACTAAAATATTTATCAGTTGAAAATGTCGGTAAAATTTTTCGAATTCGGTAAAAACAAATTTAAGAGTAAAGGAACCGATTGATAAATATCAAAAATAGAAAATTCCATGAAAAGTGGCTTCATTTAGAAAATACAAATTAATTAATTATTTTACTAATGAATCTGGACATATATTTTTTTAAATCAGTTCAAAAGATGTGTTTGGACCTTTTCAATTATATTTGACAAAATTAACCCGTCAAATGTTAAAATGTGATTTTCGATATTTTTAAGACAATGATTTGTGAGTAAAATATCAATAAAATTACAACAAAACCTAGATAATGATTTAAATTGCAGATAATAACAGCAATTAACATTCCAATCAGGCGTAGCTCCAAATCTTCACTGGTAACAAATTAACAAAATCAATATAAAAAAGCCTTTGATTCATATACTTGCAACGTCGTGTAATAAGTAAGATGTGCCTGTGAATTCTAAGGCAATTTGAAAATTGTGACTTTTTTCTCACTTAAATAAAAATATCTTGACTTAAGTTTCGAAATTGCATTTTATTCGAAAGATCTCACCGAGACATGAATAAAAGTCTTCTGGACGAACTCTCTAAACCCCGGGGTCCAAAAGTTACAAGTTGTTGAAGTTTGAGTATTTTGGGTTAAAATGTACAAAAAATCGATTTTTTTCTATTTCTAAAATCACTCATAAAATCCTTATTTTATTAAAAATTTCGATCATCTTGACTTCATTCGACGTGTATCAGCAAAACTATAAGTTCTGATATG
Source organism: Culex quinquefasciatus (assembly GCF_015732765.1). Taxonomy (NCBI): domain Eukaryota; kingdom Metazoa; phylum Arthropoda; class Insecta; order Diptera; family Culicidae; genus Culex; species Culex quinquefasciatus. Next base: position 90,960,047 of record NC_051862.1, on the reverse strand, counting down.
TTTTAGCATGATTGAAACATGACTTCTCTTGTCTTTATACGTTTGAACCGTTTGTGCAAGAACTTACCATAGAAACAAGTCGAAACTTGAAGATTTTGAAAACAGATCCTACCCAGACTGCTTCAGTTAGTATGGAAGGCTACAGTGCATTGTTTTAACAACTTATTGAGATCTGGGTCATCCAAGAAATCCTTGAAGTTAAGACCGGTGGGTCCACCGCCGTAACAAGCAAGAGGTCAGTGATATTTTACCACTGATCATAACCGCATAGCTTCAGTGAGTATGGTAGACTACTTTATTAATGTTTTGAAATGTCCTGGGTCATCCTAGGACTCACCGAAGTTAAGATCTGTAGGTCTACTACCGTAACTAGCAAGATGTCAACCGGTATTGCCCACGGATCATACCCGCATAGCTTCAGTCAGTATAGTAGACTGCTTTTTTAATGTTTTGGGATGTCTTGGGTCATCCCAGGACTCACTGGAGTTAACAGCCACAGATCATAACTCTAGGGAGTCCTTAGGTGATCCAAGACAGCCTTAGTCATTTACAAAGTAGTCTAACCAACACTGAAGCTATGCGGGTATGATCGGTAGTCAAAACAGGTAGACATCTTGATTGTCACGGTTGTAGACCCACAGATCTCAACTTCGGTGAGTCCTAGGATGACCCAGGACATTTCAAAACATTAACAAAGTAGTCTACCATACTCACTGAAGCTGAAGCTCTTGCTTGTTACGGCGGTAGACCCAACGGTCTTAACTTCAAGGATTTCTTGGATGACCCAGAACATCTCAATAAGTTGTTACAACAATGCACTGTAGCCTTCCATACTAACTGAAGCAGTCTGGGTAGGATCCGTTTTCAAAATCTTCAAATTCGACTTGTTTCTATGGTAAGTTCTTGCACAAACGGTTCAAACGTATAAAGACAAGAGAAGTCATGTTTCAATCATGCTAAAACATATCAGAACTTATAGTTTTTGCTGATACGCGTCGAATGAAGTCAAGATGATCGAAATCCATAATAAAATAAGGATTTTATGAGTGATTTTAGAAATAGAAAAAAATCGATTTTTTGTACATTTTAACCCAAAATACTCAAACTTCAACAACTTGTATCTTTTGAACCCCGGGGTTTAGAGAGTTCGTCCAGAAGACTTTTTTTCATGTCTCGGCGAGATCTTTCGAATAAAGTTTCTCTCGTTCGTGTACATCCTTGGACCAAATTCGCTCATTCTCCTTTCCTACAAGCTCCCTGCATTGGTTTTACTGTGAAAAATTAGCTAACCTCACTTTTTTAAATAAATTTTCTAAATTAAATTTGATTGGAATCAATAGAGACAATTTTGTTTAATAAGGTTTATTTGGCATTAAATGATAGGTTTTTAATCAAGATGCACTATCAGAATTTGACTAAAAGTTAAATTTTTGACTTCACTCAGGTAGATTTATGTCGTAACTTTTTTTTTAGAAATGAGCATTTCTAAAAAAAAAAGTTACGACATAAATCTACCTGAGTGAAGTCAAAAATTTAACTTTTAGTCAAATTCTGATAGTGCATCTTGATTAAACCTATCATTTAATGCCAAATAAACCTTATTAAACAAAATTGTCTCTATTGATTCCAATCAAATTTAATTTAGAAAATTTATTTAAAAAAGTGACATTTTTGAGAAATTCGAAGAGGGAGTGGTGCGAGTAAGCATTCAATTATTTTTGTATTGTCTAAGAAAACGTAGTTACTTACATTATAATCATTTTTTTAAGTGAGCATCTTGACATGACCTCAAAATGAGACAGGCTAATAATCACTTCAAGTTTCAGTTCGATTTATATCCGATTTTGAAATCAGAATAAGGATAATTTTCCAAATATTTGAAAACAAGCTAACTCAATTCATTGTTTGTAAGCGTAAACGCAATAAAGTTAAGTTATTTATGATATTTGTAAACTGATAAATCCATGGTCATCGATATTCTCAACAACATACCAACCTTTTATTCATAAAAAAAAAACCAATTTCTTTCCTTTTCCCCAACAGCGGCCCGGTTCCAGTGCTGGTGATGTCTCTGCTGTTCATCGCGTCCGTGTTTATGCTGCACATCTGGGGCAAGTACACTCGCTCTTAAACGAGCCACCGAAAGACTAGGAAGATTACAAGCATCCTTTATTTAAAACGAGTTGGTTCGCCAACAATTCTGCATTCGCCGTATCATAATTCTTAATGTTAGGCTATTTTTTTCTTCCACCTTACTTGAAACAAAAAAATATGAACATGCCCGGGGTGCATTTGACACGTTTTGCGTTTTTTATGTTATTTTTTTTTCTCTACATCTTTCTGTGCGTGTGTACCGGGAAAAGATATTCTTTTCCTAGTGGGATACAAAAAGAAACAATGAGCCCCATACGTTTGCTAAGTTTTAGCTTCAGTGAACTATGTAATAAGTAATTGAGATGAGATATCCTTATTTGTACGAAAAATATATTATGGTAAACAATATTCTTGAGGATATTTGTAATTTTGAAAGAAAGCCCTCACGTTGACCTCAAAAGATTTTAGGTACAGAAAATCAGCTTGAAGAATACAATGCAAAATCAATAGACACCGTACGAGCGCGTTATGAACATATATGTGGATTCCAAGAATGAGCAAAAATGCGCTTCCCGAACACAGACATGAGTTTCAAGTACCGAGTAATCATACAAATTAATAAACTCGCTAAAAATATTGAAGGAAACTTGAAGATAATTCACAGATCTGGCAATACTTATTCGATAACGGCAGCTGAACGGAGTGACAACATGGCTTATTGAGGTACACTTTACTATCAACCAAAGCGTTACTTCTGAAACGTACAAGAGATTGCAAAGCAACCATGCACTGAAGTTGCAAAGCAATCATCGTAGTACGATTCGGTAAAATAGGCAGCCCAATCAAGAATCGTTGTGTGAAGATAGATGAATACAATCATTGAGCTGTTCTAGAAGACGTCATGCTGCAAAGCAATCATCGAAGTACGATTCGGTAAAATAGACAGCCCAATCAAGAATCATTGTGTGAAAGTGGATGAATACAATCATTGAGCTGTTCTAAAAGACGTCATGCTGCAAAGCAATCATCGAAGTACGATTCGGTAAAATAGGCAGCCCAATTAAGAATCGTTGTGTGGAGATAGATGAATACAATCATTGAGCTGTTCTAGAAGACGTCATGCTGCAAAGCAATCATCGAAGTACGATTCGGTAAAATAGACAGCCCAATCAAGAATCATTGTGTGAAAGTGGATGAATACAATCATTGAGCTGTTCTAAAAGACGTCATGCTGCAAAGCAATCATCGAAGTACGATTCGGTAAAATAGGCAGCTCAATCAAGAATCGTGTGAAGATGGATGAATACAATTATTGGGCTGCTCTAGAAGACGTCATGCTGCAAAGCAATCATCGAAGTACGATTCGGTAAAATAGACAGCCCAATCAAGAATCATTGTGTGAAAGTTGATGAATACAATCATTGAGCTGTTCTAAAAGACGTCATGCTGCAAAGCAATCATCGAAGTACGATTCGGTAAAAAAGGCAGCCCAATCAAGAATCGTTGTGTGAAGGTGGATGAATACAATCATTGAGCTGTTCTAAAAGACGTCATGCTGCAAAGCAATCATCGAAGTACGATTCAGTAAAATAGGCAGCCCAATCAAGAATCGTGGTGTGAAGATGGATGAATACAATCATTGAGCTGTTCTAAAAGACGTCAAGCTGCAAAGCAATCATCGAAGTACGATTCGTTAAAATAGGCAGCCCAATCAAGAATCGTTGTGTGAAGATGGGTGAATACAATCATTGAGCTGTTCTAAAAGACGTCATGCTGCAAAGCATTCATTGAAGTACAATTCGGAAAATTCGGCAGCTCAATCAAGAATCGTGGTGTGAAGATGGATGAATACAATCATTGAGCTTTTCTAAAAGGGCAGCCCAATCAAGAATCGTATTGGCTGTTCTAAAAAACGTCATGCGGTTCAAACCGGTAGGAATAATCTTAAAACATGATAATTACTTTTAAATTAATTTAAATGTAGAATCTACTGACAATACCAAGCACAGTCGAGCCAACAGACAAACTACATAATTCTGTTGTGATGATTAAAGAGCGACCCACGTTCACTCAATCGTCATCAAATCGTAACCTCTGCATTATTGATGTATCGATACAGTATGTAGAACATACAGTCGTTTATGTTATAATTAAAATGATAAATCAACATGGTTTAATGATTTTGAAGTCCGTAATTGAAAGACAAAGTGCTGAATGACTTGAATTTGGAGAATTTCTTAGTTAAACGGTTGAATTTCTTTAACGTAAATAAAACACAACGAGAAGTTCTTTGTCAAGCGGTTTCAAATGGATATTTATTGATTAGAATGCAAATATTTTATCTTATAGCCAATACACAAGTGTGTAACATATTCAAACACAGTTTCCGCGCGTCCGTCCGCCACTACACAAACAAAAGCTCAAAATCAATCGGTTACCTAGTGTGTGTATGTGTAGTGCGGAACTGCTGCTCTGTCAAACTAGTTAAACGTCATTACAAGTTATTACGATACTTAAAGACCCTTCATCCCGAGATAATAATAGTACAAATAGTGAATAAGATCCTACTCCTTAAACTGTGGTTGGTTTCTCTGCTCATAGGTGTTGATATTCTGGAAAATCTAGTGTCTTGATTGTGTTTACCTTGCAAGATACTGCTAAATTCTGCCGTTTTGTTGTATTTCATAGTAGTTTTATCTGGCATAGTTTGGTTAGATATGGTTAAGGTGTGTGTTTGCAGTGTTTTACATATTACATAGCTTGTAGAATGAATCAAGTTTATCAATGTGGAAATGCTCTGAAGCAAAACAAAAAAAAATGTTATTGTTAAATCAAGGTTCCAATGCGTGTGCTACTGCAACTGTCCACGCTCTCTTGGGGTGGGTTTCCTGCCGTCGTCATCGTCTTCGTGCACGTGAAAGCGAACAAGCGATGTGTGTGTGATACTTAGTTGTCGGCCGACATCTCCGTGATGCTGTTGTTGATCTCCAGCACCTGCTTCACAAAGTCACCATCGAGCACGGAATCCGCCAGGTCGCCCATCAGCGTGGCCAGCTCGCTCTGCTCCATCCGCAGCTGTGGCGCTAGATTTTCCAAATGAGCCAAAACGTTCTCGGGAATCTGGTGGAGAGAGAAAGGGTTTGTTTAGTGGGTTGAAGGTTCGATTGGTCGAGGGGGTTGTGCCTACCATTAGGGGATCTTTAAAAAGCGAGAACTTGAACTTTTGTTTGACTTGGGTGTCGTTGACACTGTCGTAGAATAGCGTCACTTGTGCATCGGCTGGGTTGGGAACCACCGGGAAGTACATCCCGGCGCAGACGCGTCCCTTGGCGTCGCGGGACAGCAACGAGCGGAAGTTGTACACCAAGTTGCGCCGCACGGTGACGTCAATCGCCGTCCGGTACGGTTGCTCGACGTAGATCAACGACATCTCGAACTGCTGCGGCTTGCCAGGGCGGGTCATCCGCTCCGTCCAGGTGATAAAATTCGCACTGTGGTGGCTCAGTACGTAGCTGTACTCTCGTTTGCAGTGGGGTTCGTCCGATTGGGTAAACCAGCCGGTATGCGGATAGCATTGGTCCTTCATTACGGTAACGGCGCGCGCCACGTGGTAGCCCGGATCGAGCACCATCACACCCTCGCGTCCTCCGACCACGATTTTCATCGCGACCATCGAGTGCTCCTTCTCCAAACCTGGTCCGGCGTGCTCGATGTCCTTCTCCTCACACTGTAGGACATACGCCTCGGCCTCCTCGACGGCCTCTTCGCACGAAACCAGGAAAAAGTGCTTCGCGAGCTGCGGGTGCTGTTCTGCGATCCTATGCGGAAAGGGAAATTGGGTTAGTTTGGTGACTTCTTGGTGGTGCCATCTAGTTTTTCATGCAAGTAAACACATGCTCTCGCATGCAAGCTTGTACGCAAATCCTTACCTAGACACAATCTCCATCGCCAGGCTGACGCACATGTGATGCCGACGGTTGATCGGGATCACGTAGTTCTGGAAGTGTGTCTTGAGATCGCCATCCGGACAGGTGGTGGCGCTGTGAGCGCCGCGGTATGCCTTGTGAAAATCCACAAAGTTGTTCGCTGTGTTGTAATGAGTCTCCTCGAGCATCCGCTGCAGCTTGGTTTCAATCAGTCCGACCAGATCTTCATACTGCCAGACCTTTTCGACGACGTACGGTTCGGCCCGTTTGGCAGACCACTTTGGCAGCGGTAGCGGCGAATCGATCGGCCACGCTCCGTTGGTCTGGTCAAACTTAGCCAGGTTGTAGCTGTCGTCGTCGAGTGTCCATCCGCCGGGGGCACCACCACCACCGATGGGGTGGCGGCACCCGCCGAGGACGGCCACGGTTCCCGGTTTCGTGTCCGTCACATTGCTCCTGTGACATTCCGGTTCGGTCAATCGTCGGGAGTCGGATTGTCCGGAACCGCTACGGTCCAACGGCGCCGTCGGCTGTCGGACCGCGGAAAGTTCACTGCGCACGACGGCGAGTCAACTTGGCCACTCGTTGCCCCAGCGGCCAACGGTTGGTACGTAGGCGCCATCCTGCCTCTCGACGCTCGTGAATGAAATGGTGCTTGAAAGATCGCTCCGGTCGCCCTGCACTTTGCCGGTCAGGCCCGGTTCGTCCCCTTTTATTGATGTTGGCTTTTCACGCTCTGAAATTCAAAAATTAAAAATTAATTCATCACGAAATCCAGTATGCCACCGTCAACCAACACAACCATACTCCAAGGGCATTGAATGATAACAATCGCGAGAGAGTGCCAAAATCATTATGAGAGAGCGAGCAAACTGATCGTTTCTGCTCGCGCTCGCGCGCTCTCAATCAATGAGTCAGCTCATTGTGGTGGTGCAAGACTGGTTTTACGTCAGAACAAAAACATCTGTTTTGTTCACGGCTGTATAAGTGAACGGGGAGAGGCAACTTAAGTGGGAAAAGAGCAGCTTGAGTCACGTTTTTCCTGGAAATTTGTGTGGTGGCATGTGTTTTCATTTCTGGCACACGCACATTTCAAAACAGCGTATAATTCAATTATTAGGCTTTCCAGCTTTTTTGTTTTGGCAAAAGGAAATCAGTGTCAGCCTTCTATTTTTACTTCTTTTTACATGTTTTATTGGATTATACCTACAAACAGTTCTGAGTAAATCAGTCATAACAAAGTACTTATAATCACGTTTCTGCTCCCTTAGCGATTGATAAGCTCCAGTGTTTGCTTACACTTAGAAAAAAGCACAATCTGAGTTGCATCTCTGACGTTGATGCGACGCAACACGTGACCATAAACGTGTCTCAAAGCGAAGGCATTGTTGTGGTCACGATTTGCGGTCGAGATATTGTAAACAACATAAAACATTAACAAATTGTCTCAAAGTAAGCTCGCAATTCAACTGCGCAGCTTCGCGCTAATTTGTCTCATGGTTTTGAACTAAAATCAACCAACATTAGCCTTGGCGCTGATACAAATCGCAACAACAACAAAAAATGCCGAGGCGATGAACCCCGCTCGACGGAACAAAACGGAGCAAAACGAGGCCATTCTTCAAATCATGCGCGTTGCATGTAGATACAGGAAGCAACTTCAAGACTGAGAACAAACTGCGTTGCTTTGATTGTTCAATGTGGTGGTAAAAAGTGACACGTTGACAGTTTGTTGACATCAGTTGATATTTTTGAGCAATTTTGATCAATATTAACGATCAAATTCGCTTTTAGCTAAAAGTGCAATACAGCTAGAATAGCTCCATAATGACAGGATTGTACCCCCTCGAGAGCGTTATCTTGTCGGGACAAAAGAAAATTCCCAAGCCCCTCAGCTACTATCAGCTAGTTATTGCGCAATTCTCACTTACTTGGACTTCGCACTAAATTATTGCTATCGATTGCACTATTGCGACTTGTCAAACTGGCTTGGGAAATTTTAATTTTCTCAAAAAATTATCAAAGCGAGCCGATGTTGCTCACCTGTCAATCGCTATTTTAAAGTGCGAATGTCCAGTTTGGTGGAAACTGCGACTGGAAATGTATATAAACAACTGCTGGTTGCCTAGTTTTTGGAAATTTTGTTGTCAAAAGTGCGAGAGAAAAGTGCGGGCCAAATCCAAGTTACAGTGCAAGGATCAATACGTACTCGGGTATTTTGCCACGAACGGTTGCCAACTGCTGGACATTTTCTGTCTCAAATGATTCACATGTTTTGACGTAATACAACATTCATAATTAACGTGCCTCCACAGGCAAGGGGACGTTACCCTCAGCTTATATTCAAATACCAACAATAGAGTTTAAACTCCAAGCGAAACTTATTTGAGGATACCGTGGAGAATTAACCTTATCCCCTTAAAAAAAGTGGAGTATCAACACTTCCAGTCTTCCAAATCCGTTTCCTTGTCCCCGGTGCGCGGTGGAGATGAAAGCGAAAACGCGCCACAGCTCAACAATTTAGTCTGTTTGTCTGTGGGTCCACTCAAAACCAACCTTCAGCTGCAATCAGAACAAATTACAGAGTGCGTCAACCTCGTTGCGTGAAATCTATGTCACCATCCGAGGGTTCGGACCACACCGCTCGGCTATCACGTGATCTCCCCCCCAAATTGGGGTGGGGTGGATTTGATTGTGTGCCATGACTTTCAGTTTCCTGTCCACTGCTGCTGTGCTTGCAAGAGCCAGGCGTAATCGAGCATAACGATCAAGGCTGATGAGCCCGGAATTGGCCACGCGCTGCCTTGTTGAGCCATGTGTGGAATAGTTTAACGAGCTCTGATTGCGGAGTTAAATCTATTGTGTTGACAACTGTAACATAACTGTTTTAAAATATCATTGAATTTATTTAAGTTTTATGTTATTCAACATTTCAATCAATTAGCTAGCCAATAAAGTGGTCAGTGACCACAGGCAGATTGCCGGTAGGCCATGAAGGGTGACTGCTGGACTACCACACTCAAAAAGAATAGTACACACAAGAGGAACGAGTTTATGAAGGCCTACTTCACAAAGAAGAATCTGTCGCTGAATGATCTTGGCTTTCCATCTGGCGAGCGGGTGTACATCAACGAGAACCTGTCAGCTCAGAACCACGCAGCCTTTCAACAAGCCATGGCTTGGAAGAGGGAGAAGAAGATTCATTCGGTGAAGGTGTCGGATGGGATGGTATTCGTCCACACATCGAAGGAGTCGAAATCAATCCGGATCTTCCAAGGCACAGTAATTTGCAACCAGAAGGAACCACCGATGCTGTTCCCGAAGCCAGGAACCTTGGAGGAGACAGCTCGGGATGATTCATCTGTTTCGTCGTAGTTTTCCGAGAGAGTTGTCATCGTCATCAGATCGCGTTGCCGTTCATCTGTTTTAGTTAAGTATTTTTATCTTTTTTTTTTGCATTCCATTCAGTTTTTTCCGTTTTTATCATTAGCTTAAACTTCAAGTTATTTTATTTGATTATTCATCTGTTTTTGTTGCTCAAATTTGTTTTGAACTCTTGTTTAATTTATTTTTGTTTGGATTTAGATGATAATAGATTTGCCCAGTAGTACAGGATTTTTTGTTGTTATTGTTATTTTGTTTGTTTAAGCAGTTTATCTGAAAACCAAAACAGCACTATTATCTTTTGTTTTGCCCTGATTGCTTTTTTCCTACGCGTGTTTTTCTCTACATAGATTTATATATTTTTATGACTAATACTGTGAACAACGTGCAAGAACTGCGATTTGAACCAATCAATGCGACTCTGAAAAATAATCTTTCGAAAGAAAATGGATTTAAAGTTGGTCATTTAAACACATGTTCTATAATCTGTCATCACGATGATGTTAAAAACATTTTCACTCGAACAGGATTTGACTGTATAGGTTTTACCGAAACATGGTTGAATTCTGATATAAAGGATGCTCTGATTAAATTCGACAATTTTGAAATTCTGAGACATGATCGTAATTCTACAACAAGAGTGAGAGGAGGAGGAGTAGCACTTTTTGTACGCCCTGAATATAAAACTAAAATTATTAAAACATCCCCAAGAGATAGTATTGAATATATGTTTTGTGAATTAAAAGTAGGTCAGTTGCAAGTTGTGGTTGGTGTTATCTATAAACCCCCAACCTTGGTGGATTTTAGTTTTTTCTTTGAGGATCTTGGTAACATATCTTCAACTTATAATAATATTATTCTTATGGGTGATTTCAATATTAATATTCTTGTCTCAAATCCAATATCAAACAACTTTACTCGTCTTATAAATAGCTTTTCTCTCTCAATAGTCAACAAATCATATCCAACTCATTTTCATAACACAGGTTCCTCATTGCTTGACTATTTCATATGTTCAGAAAATCTTCAATCTACTCTATTCTCTCAAGTTTCTGTTCCAGCCGTGTCACACCATGATCTTATTTACACTGTTTTTAATTTACCTGTTCCTGTTGCGTCTTTAAAAACCATATCTTTCAGAAATTTTAATCGCATTGATAAGGAAGCCGTTAGAAATGATTTTCCAAACTTTAATTTTGATCAGCTTAATGGAATAGTGGATTGCGAAACTTTGGCTTCAAATTTTAATCATAAATTAATTCAACTAGTGAACAAGCATGCCCCTCTAAAAACGAAAACAATTCTACCAACAAGCTGCCCATGGTATTCTAGAGAAGCATATAATGCATGTGTAGATCGGGATTTAGCTTACCGTTTTTGGAAAAACAATAGAACTCTTGAAAACAAACTTATTTACAATCGTTTTCGAAATCGTGCTACAAATCTGATTAGAATTGCAAAAAAACAGTATTCTGCTAAATTATTTGATCCAACCTTGCCATCCAAAACAATTTGGAAAAACTTTAAAAGCCTTGGATTTAGGGACGACCCAGATAACCTTGACGATAAATTTAAACCTGAAGATGTTAATAACTGTTTTATCCAAAAAATTGAGAACTATCCAACTGGAAACAGACAACCTACTATTATTCCTGATATCGTTGAAGAAGACCAATTCAAATTCCGAGCTGTTACTGAAGATGAAGTCCATAAAGCTATACATAGAATTAAATCTGATGCAATAGGGTATGATGAAATTCCACTTAAATTTGTTAAACTTTTTCTTGATCTTTTGGTTCCATACATTACGCTTTTATACAATAAAATCATTTCTACAAATACCTTTCCAACAATATATAAACTGGCTATAGTTAAACCGATACCTAAAATAAAAATCCATCTAATCCTAACGATCTGAGACCTATTTCTATTTTGCCATCATTATCAAAAGGTTGTGAAATCTTGCTGAAGGATCAAATAGTTCAATATGTTACATTCAAAAACTTATCACACCATTTCAATCTGGTTTTCGAGAACACCATAGTACATCCACCATTATTACAAAAGTTTGCCAGGATATAAATGCATCATTTGATTCTAACTATGTTACAGTACTTATCTTATTGGACTTCACTAAAGCCTTTGATTTGATTGACCACAGAATATTTATAGATAAACTTAAAGAACAATTTCAATTTTCTAGTGATGCTTGTGATCTTATGAAAAGCTACCTGAGCGACCGTTCGCAATTAGTTCAAATTAACGGAGTCCGATCTCAGTTTAGGTCCACAAAAAGAGGTGTACCGCAAGGATCCGTTTTTGGTCCGTTGGCGTATACATTATCCGTTAACGATTTGCCTAGTTTTATAACTCATTGTAATAAACAATCTTTTGCCGATGATACACAGATTTACCTTTCTTGCCCAGTTGATCAGCTTCCTAACAAAATATCTCTAATAAACTCTGATTTATCTGCTATTTCTCGTTACTGTAAGGATAATGGACTTGTTTTAAATACTTCAAAAACGAAAGCAATAATTTTTTCCCGTCAGAATACAGTTCTTCCTCACTTACCTCCTATTCAAATCGACAATGAAAATGTAGAAATAGTTGATGAATGCTTGAACTTAGGTATTAAAATGAACAAACATCTTACATGGGATGATCATGTATCTCTAATAAAGAAAAAGGTCTATTCAACTCTTCGAACTCTCAATTGCCATAGACACACATTATCAATTGACACTAAAATAAAGCTAGTACACACACTATTAATGCCTCATTTCATTTACGGTAATGTTATATTTTCTAAAATGAATGTTGACACTGAAAGACACCTACAAGTTTGCTTCAACAGTTGTATCCGTTTCATCTACAATTTAAGGAGATTCGATCATGTTTCACAATTTCAAAGGTCAATTTTTGATTTGTCTTTGAGCAAGTTCTATCAGTTTCAATTATTGTTATTTTTATTCAAACTTATAAATTTCAAAGAGCCGCAATATCTTTTCGAAAGTTTAGTTTTCAGTCGTTCAAATCGCACAAATAATATTATAATACCAGTTCACCACACTAACTTTATGGGAAATTCATTCGCAGTTCGAGGCGCACGTTTGTGGAATGATTTGCCGCATAACTTAAAATCTATAACTTTATTTAGTGAATTCAAACGTAGGTGTAAAGAGCATTTAAAAAATTCAATTTGAGTTTTGTTTTGGTTTTTGATTAAGCAATGCCTTGTATTACACACTCTTTTATAACTACATACACAGCTGATAATCAATCTTAAATTTATTACTTAAATTTATTACTAAACAAGTAATTTGTCGTATTATCGAAATTTTTATATCTTTAGTTTATTTCGTTTTAGTTTTTAATTTAGTTAGTAATTTAGTTTTAATGAAACATAAGGTCCTTATCATTTAAGTCAATGTATACAAAAAAGGTTGTACCTTCGGTATATTGTTGAAAAATAAAATACAAATACAAATACAAATACAATATAAATGGTGTTACTACCCGTTTTTTAGCGGCCTTCAACTTCAAGTGGGCCAGTTATTCCGCCTTTCTAATACCTTCTAAAAATATTAGGTAAGTCAATGACAGTCAAGACTGTCAGGACCCTCTAACGAATACTGTCATAGGACGAATAATTGAGAATTTGATATTTCGTTTTATTGCAACCAAGTAGGGAAAGTCTGCATATTTTAAACACATTTCAATGATCATTTCAATGAGCTTTAATAATGGTATAAAAAGCTCGAATAAAAAGTTAACTAGCAGCGTCTTTGTTATTTTCCCCTAAGACTTGAATCTAATGAGTGAAAATGTGGAAAAGAGATCATACTAGGTAGCTCAGCTTATTATGATAAAAACGTGCCTCCCTAATAAATGAATCAACGTATTTCAAATACAGTCCAATCCAATTATCCAAATTATTCGAAAAAATATCATTCCAAAAAATCGAATCACGAAAAAACATTAAAAAATCAAAATCAAATTATTCGCTCTACAGCATTGCCTAGGTGTCCGAAGGCTTGATTGTTGAGGCTTTCAAAACCCAAGCTTCCATCCACCCCGGGATTCGAACTGACGACCTTTGGATTGTGAGTCCAACTGCCTACCAGCGACTCCACCGAGACAGGACCCAGGGTGACGACTCCTACACCTGGACTGAGCTAACGCTTCTCGAAAAATGCCGCTTCTCGATAAATCACTCAAATTTGATTAAAATAAGGTAGCAAAACATTAATTTGATTTAAAAAATGAGAAAATGAGAAAAAATAGCCCATTACTGATCATTTTTTGATTTTTTTTTTGAGTTCATTTTGACCATCTTTTGTTCTACGAAAACTTTAATTTTACAGTTTTTTGGTTTTTGGTATTCATTTTCAGTATTTTTAATTGCAATTAGTTTGTTTAGTTTTTTTGTGCGATTAAGGCTTATTTGCTATTTATTTCATAATTTTCCAGGTACTTTTTCGATACTGTGAGTTTCTTAAAAAAAATGATATAAAATTAAAGCATAAGCTTTTAAGTCGCAACAAATGTCACACTTTAAATATTCTGTGACATTACAAAAAATACTTACTTATTTTTACATAAAATACGGCTAAAGCTGTCTCCAGAAAAATACATAGTTTTTTTTTCAAATCGCTGACAAGGTCACAAGAATCAGAGGTTTTCAAAAAAAAATTCTTCTGTTCAATGATTTCGAAGATTGTGAATTAGTAAAAAAAAAAGATTTTTGACACATTTTCAAATCGAAGCCCGTCTAGAGGCCAGGTTGAGTTAATTATAGTTAATTACACAATCATTTAAATATTAATTTGCAAACAGTGCAGCATATAATTTTTAATCTTTAAAAATAATTAAATACATATTGAATTCAAAATGAAAATTATGCCTTCCTATACGTTGTACATAGGGCAAGAGCTTTTATTTTCGATTTAATTTGTTCATTGATGATATTACTTAATTTTTCCTTTGGTTTTATTTTCGAAATAAAGCATGCAGCATACTTTGTAATATTTAGTCCCTTTCAACTGAGAACATTCTTTTACCAGAACAAAAAAGATTAAAACATTAAATATTGTTTTTAGTTTACGTAGTCTCTCGAGTCAAGACAGTGAGCAAAAGGGCAACTCTCTTTCCTCGAAATTCCTCGCATTTTATCTGCTCTGTTCTCCGGAGCAAATGTAGACCAAGGGCAAGCGAATAAAGAAAGTAGAGTAAATGGGAGAAATCTTGAAGTAAGAGAATTGCTCTCTTGCTCGCTGTCTTACGTTTTAAAGGGATCCTCAAAATCGCTGTAGGTTTATATCCGCTGAGATATATTTTATTTGAAAATAATAAAAGATCTTGTCAAAACCAAAGCTTGATTAAAATCTTAATTATGTTAGGTACAATATTTAATGTCAACGGTACCAAAACATTATATATGCGGAAAAGTTTGACGAAAATCATTAAAAAAAATCTCGGTAAAATCCCACCACAAACAGAAAATTCCAACCATGAAATGGTTAACCCATGAACATGACTCATCACTTAACCGCGTCACGATCATGCCACGCAGCTTTATCGAGTTCCGAGGAATGTAACTCTGCTGTAAGTTACGTGCCGAAGTCTGGTGTAATAAATGGCACGGTTGTAAAGCTTGAGAATTTTAAAGTAGAATAAGCTGTTCTGATTATTTTGCTGTTTTTCATACTTTTCTGTTTCAACCGTTTTCAACAGTTAGCGCAGCAAAGTACAGTTGCTCAACTAGAAAAACGAGTTGGACTGCGATCTACACACAAAGAGTCCGGATGTTTTCAAGGCCCAACTCATTTCTCTCCCTCGCTCGTTGGACTAACAACTTTCGTTGTCGGGGGATCAAAATGGCGCGCACTCTTCGCTTGGCGATACACAATTGTTATCATTCCACGCCACTTGGCACTCTGATCATGTGATTCCCCTTATCTGCTTATCAAATAGTTTACTTACCCATACAACGGCCTAAGCCCCAATGAGAAAAAATCGGGTTGTCCTCCCCTGTTTAAGGCGGTGTTTTCTCGCTCGCTCGTCCCAATAAAATCCAACCAAGAATTGGTTGAACCAATCGAAACGAAAAAAAGGTTAAACTAAATTAAGGATTTGTTTAGCACGACTGCGACTGTCTATGGTTCATCTACACAGCCGCACACACTTGGTGAGGGTAGGAGCTTGTAGATCACTAGTAAAAAAAACTTCACTTGAGCAGAGCTCACTCGGTAGCACTTTGTCCTAGACGAGGTCCGATCACCTCAATCGCTCGAACGCGACTGCTGCTGTCCAACTTGAGGGCTGGTCCCAACTCGGCAGAGCTTATATACGGCCAAACAATAACAGTGCAGTGTCTACCTCCTCCTTCTTCTTCTCCCTCACACCAATACCACTCTGCAGGTCACCTCTCTCTATCTAGCTGTTTTGTATTATGACGAAGAACCGCGCCACTACAACCAGCGTAGATTCGTAGTCGCGCTCGCGCTCGGATACGCACAGTGATCACCACGATCACCAACACAGAGATGCAAAGATCGCGGAATGCTGGAACTTGTGGCCAGTCCGCGTGACTCCCTAGTTTTGCTGATGTTCCTGGATCCTCGTCCAGATGATGATCAGCTGGCCTGATCACGCGCAACCTTTATGGATGATCGCGCGCGCGTTGACGATCTGCAAGCGTAAGGAAGAAAAAAGGAAAACAAGCGTTAGCGTTGGCGTTGTATTGGTGTGCGGGAATGTAAACAAAACGACGATCAGAAAAGTGGGTGAAACGCACCTCAATACAAAACAACGCGATCGTGTGATCGTGAAAAGTTCAAAACGCGATCACACGAATACCTATTTTTTCGGTGGAAGAAGACGTGGTGTGGGAGGGACAGGGGACGGGTTCTTCCACCGAGTTATCTCGCGTAAGACCAGTTGGACGGTGGTGTTTTCAAACATATCACGGCAAGATTTACATTTTCCGCCCAACGCAGTTGATGGACGTGTTGGTAGATTTCCATGATGTCACGTGGAATGCGTGTCGCTCGTTATCACCCTTTTATGGCGCAATTTTATGCAATTGTCGGGGCGTAAACAAGGTCAACAAAATGGGGAGAAATTGGGAGAAGATTTTGCGGATGAAACTTATCTGTTGAAAGTATTTTTTTTCCCATTAGCTTGACTATGATTGATTCGATTGGACATGATACCTCATCGTGGTATCAATGCCAAAGTAAAATATCCGCATGGTCTTGAACGGCAAATTATGGTACAGTCATCCCACATATTCGGAACGGTTTACAGATCGGCCAATGTTCAACAAATCATAGAAAATCGTTAATTGAACATAATGATTTGCATGTACCTTCATGTGAAAGCTTTTCTTGAGATCTTTCGATTGATGTATAGACCGGCTGTACATTTTTACGTTTTATATCAAGTTTTTAAAGAAAAACATTGACCCTTGAAATCCACAAATTCGGAACACTTTTTTCTTACGATGTAAACAAACTTTTTTTCCCTCCAGGAGTACATATTTTTTACAAAACAATGACTTCGCACTCCGAATCCAATTAAACACATGCTTATTATTGTTTTATGAATGGTCTGATAACTTTTTTTGTGAAAATATCAGTTAAATTCAGGTGTTCCACAATTGTGGGAGGCACAATAACATCCCACAATCATGGAACAGGCAATTTGGAGGCAGTATTTGCTGCTCTGGATAAAATAATCTTGAAATGCAGTTTTTTGTTGAAAAAGTACTACTTTCACTAGTGGAATAGCAAGATAATATACAAATAAAGGTCCTAAAAATAGCAGGGTCGACAGAAAAGTTGCATTTGGCATCCTATTGACAAATTACCACCAAAGTGTTCCGAATTTGTGGGTGTTCCGAATATGTGGGATGACTGTATGATGAAAAAAAAACTAATAGGGTAGAGTAGTAAGATGTAACAAAAATGACTTTTTGGCGGGCATTCAGGGGTTTGTTCCGGTGGGCATACTGAGCCCAAATCCCAAATATGAGCTTGATTGGACGTAACAGGAGCTGGCGCTCCGCCCTTCAATTTTAAATGGGATTTAACCCGTAAAAAAAGATTTTTTCAAAAATGTCATTTTTTTCAAAAATGTCAATTTTTGAGGCATTTTGGCCACTGATGCGTTTACCAAAAACATCACTGGCGTGTAGGCCAGATCCTGTAGGCCAGATCCTTGCGCATCTTTTGGTATATATAACATTGAAGTTTGGAGCACCCTGGAGCTCGGTACAGACCTTCAAAGTTTGGCATTTTTTCGAAAAATCGGCCCCGGCAAAAAAGATATGCGTCGCGTCTCGCGACGCCCGAGACGCCATTTGAAAAAAAAAATGTGTAATTTGAAAGAAACTCCGTAGTAACAGTTTGATCGCGCAAAGTAGTAGGACCCATAGTACGTTGTGTTGATTGATTGCAGGTTCCCAGATGACCAACGGATAGCAGCAGAAATAAAACAATAGCTTGCACTACACTTCAAACCAACCGTCTAGGACGGTGGCTGGATGAAGAAGAGAGTGATCGTCAGATCTTTATTCGTCACAAACGTGCAAAAAAAAAATATAAAATTCAAATAACAAGCCATGGTCTCAACATTTTAATGAAAAAAGTATTTTAAAATGCATTTTAACCTGCCCAGTTGTTTTGCAATCATTAGTTTTCAAAATATCCAAGTTTTGGAGAGATTTTTTTTTCGTCGAAAAAAAAACTTTTTGCGGTGTTGTACATTGGAATTTCACAAAAAATAAAAATATTTTTGATCGATCACAGACATGCTAAATATGGTTTTAAACGCAGGGAAATGCATTTCTAATGGTTTTCAGTTGGCTAGACTTCTATTTCCTTTAAAATTTTGAAGTTTTTTGAAAAAATATTTTTTTTGCCCCCTGATTTTTCGGACCGGTTTTAAAGCGGGGGTGACATAAACTTTGAAAAATATTTGCAACGGCCTTATGTTCCTAAACATTTCAATTTTAGGAGAGACCCCAAAGTATATCAGTAAAGTAAAACTGTTCCGAACTTTTGGATTTCATTGGTCTATGAAGGTGACATGCTGAATTGTTTTGTTCGTATTCAGAATCAAGGCTGTGTAGTCGGATTTAAAGAGCTTTTCTTACCTATAGTTATGAAAAATGCTTCAATTCCATTAAAATGCAGTAAGAATTTCTAGATCTGTGTTTAACAAAGTGTGGAACTGAGTAGACCATCCGATTTCCCGTCCCGAGAAAAAAATTCCCGGGAATTCCCGGGATTTCCCGTAAAATAATATTTCCCGTTTCCCGGGAAATTTGTTAATTTCCCGGGAATTCCCGAATGTTAAGCGGAAGTATACATTTTCTTTACTTTTTGGAACCATTTTTTAAATGCTCTGAAAAATTATAAATAAAGAAATGCCACAATCTTGTTTAATTCAATTTATTGTTAAGTTCGTATACAATTAATCAGATAATCAGACAATTTTATGTCAAAATTTAAATATTTCTGAAGATATTAATTTCTGAAGCATCTGAAAATAGATCTAGCCCATGAAAATAAACTATCACAATTTAGTTAAATTTATTAAAGAATAATTGGTGTTAACTGCTTCCTGCCAAAACAAAATTGAGATTTTTTACAGTTTTGTTGATGAAAATTGAATTGGTATCATCACATATTTCAAATAGGTTTCTGCAAGAAAAACTTCAATTCGTTTAACACTGGAACGCCCAACGCATGTCCAACTTACACGGACGCCCAAGCCTCCCAAAAAAGGTGGAACGGCAACTTCAACTCGCTGGTTCTAGGGCATAACTCAACCAATCGGGACGATTCTTGTTTCCAGTGATTTGTAAGAATGTCTAGATGATCCTAAAATTTTGCAGAACTTGATTTGAACAAATATGTAATTTCTGCGACCGAAAACATCGTTCCACCTTTTTAAAACGACTGCCCCCGCGGAATTTTTGGCGAATTATTTTTTACACGCGAAAAAAAAAGTTGGAACGATGTTTTTGATCGTTAAAATTACAGGTTTGATCAAATTAAGTTCTGCAAAGTTCTAGAATCATCTAGACATCCTACCATTGAGTTGAAGTTACCGTTCCAACTTTTTTGGAGCCTTGGGCGTTGGAATGTTAATCAAAATATAATATAAATATAAACAAAATATAAACAATGGAAGACTGACTGTGGAGTGATGTTAATTTATCGTATAATTAGAATCATGTTTTTGAGCTATGAAAGAACTTTCAACTTTCAAGTCATTTTTAAACCTGAAAACCATGTGGCATAGTAAAACTATTAAAAAATCATTAAAAAACTATTTTATATTGTCTGAAAAATGCCCAAAAATTGCGAACATATTTTAAAAAACCTGCTTCAAATATTTGAAAACATTGAGTTGTTTGAAGTAAAAGCTTTACTTTTTTGTTCATGAACTGAAATCAATATGACCTGTTTTTGAAAAGTTATTTTTCAAACCACACTCTCAAATTGGTCACAGAGGCATGTTTAAAAGATATTTTATAATTGTGGTGTATTTTTCATTTTTTGGGCAACACTTTGATAAAAAAAAAAGTACTTTTCAACAAAAAAAATACCAAAGATCATGTTTTGATTTATTGTACAATTCGAACAATGAAAATTAGAAAAAAAAAATACCATTCACTTGTAGTTGTATTACTTTTTACATGCAGTCATGCTATTAATTGATCATCACTCTTATTTTAACCATTAATGTTCCTGTCCTATACAGTTTTGTTGCAAAATATTTATCAGAGCCAAGATCAGAACAATTTTCAATAAATTTAAAATTTCCCTGGAATTCCCAGGATTTCCCAGAAATTGGTTGAAAATTTCCCGTTTCCCGGGAAATTTGTAACCCCGGGAAATTGGACGCTCTAGTACTGAGCCCTGGCAGGTTCCTGGAGAGGCCGTGGGCCCCACCTAGAGGGTGACGATTCTCGAGATTTTCAATTTCCCGGGAATCGAGAGTTGAATTTGGCCATTTCCCGGGAATTCCCGGGACCCGGGAGTTTTTTTTCTATGCCAATAGTGGAAATAATTTAAAAGGCAATGTAATAATATTGTTTCTTTTCAATCAATTAAGTTACATTTAATTCATACTTATTCTATGAAACGTTAACTTCAGTATCCTCTTTATCTGCGAATCTGTATCTACCTTTTGATTTTTCTTTCTGAATCTGCAAATTTGTATAACGATGTAACGATCTTGTGATCGTTTCTTGTGCTTTTTGGGACTCCAAATTGTAGTTTAAAATTTTAACGAAACTTTATTCGCACTGAGTGATTTTTCAAAAGTTTCACAAGCTAGTTGCATGATTTTTGTAAAGTAAAAAAAGCCAATATTTCAATTCTGGGGTATTTGCAATATTATAAACAACGAATAAAACACAGTTTAAGCTTGTTTTTTTTTTCCTTTTTAAGGTCAAATGTAAATATTAATTGAAGAAATATGTACAGTTATTAGGAAAACCCGAATGTTTACAATTGTTCTTCCAAAATATAATTGAATATTGAGGTTGACGTGAAACACAAAATTACTTACTGACATCAAAAAAGGATATTATCTTGATACAGAGAAAATACCATAGGGAGGATTGTTATGCTCGATAGAGGATGTGGATATTGAATTTATTTTGAAAAAGCTTTTTTCTCTTAAGATAAATAAATAAAAATAATTTTAAAAAAACTTTAGATTTCATTTCTAACTAGCTAATTCTAACTTACAGGATATCGCTGCCAAATAAAATTACTATTACTACTATTTCTGGGGTGTAACTGCTAAGTATGCTTCAAGATAAATTTTGGGGTCCAATTTTTTTTGGCTTCTCTCAATTATAGTTATTGGAATTTTACACAATTTTAATTTTTGACAAATTTTAAACTTTTTGAATAAGAAGAACAGAAAAGCATTGGTTTAATCGAACTTGGCCATCGAACATTGAACTTCCAATGTTCTAAACAATTTCAAATAATTTTCTGATTAATTTATATGTATAATTTAGCTTCGACATTTATAAGTATAAAATTTCCCGGGAGTCTCGACCGAATTTCCCGGGAATCGAGAGGTCCAAAAATGGGTGATTTCCCGGGAATTCCCGCTCGTCACCCTCTAGCCCCACCATTGAAGTATGTGAGGTGGGGACTGGGCAAAAATGGTTTGGTGCTCTAGATTTAACCTTATAAATTGAAAAAAAGAGCACATTGAATATTCAAAGTTCGAACCATAATAAAAAATATATGCCGATTTTAGACAAACAAAATACAAACCAAGCTTTATCATTAACAAAAATCGTTTAATTCGTATCATTTTCTTGTATCACGCTACTCGCAAGTGCCCAATTCCAAAGTGATTACTATTTTGAGAACGTCCGTCTTCAAATTAGCGATAAAGTGTCAATTAGATTGTAAAAAAGCACTTTTCTACCCTCTGCCGATATCACTTCCAAGAGGTAAAGCGAGGCAGCTACGTCATTTCGACACCACTCAGGGCAGGTGACCAAAACATACACTATTTGAATTAAAATTTAGTCATCTGTTATTTTTTTCTCTTTATGTTAGCGTTGATGAATCAGCCGTATCTTGAAAAAAATAAGTCACCTGAGATTAATTTTTTATATTTTGCTGTAATTAATTTTGACATCTTTTCCAATTATGTTTAATGAATTATTGTTGCTATCGAACAATCATGTAGTTTATCTATCTCTAACTTGTGTTTTTAAGCAAATTTCAGCAAATCATCTGCAAATCGGATGATGATAAAATCTCATTGAAAAAAAAACTTATCGCGAAATATAACCCACATAAAAAAATAAGTACAGGATAAGATTGATGGTCAAGTGCCACCGAGATACAATTGTTCGTGCAATCTTAATAGTCTCGTTTAAAGGGTCATAGTCCCGCATCTATACAAACTGCGCAAATTGTGCCGAAAATGTCTCCGAAAACAAAAGCTGCCAGCAATTATAAACCATTTTTATTTATTATTATTTATCTTCCGACCACTGTTTTCGCATCCGTCAGCTGTTCGGCGCTGGCTTGTTTGCGAAACCTCTTTTTAAGGTACGACGTAGTGCACCATCACCACGCCGGTGTACGGGTATATAGTTAGTATGTCTGTATAGTGTAAAGGTAGAACACATGCGACCTTTTCCGCTGCTACTAATTTGAAGAATGTGCAACGGTTTGTTGTACTGAAACATCTCTCGCTTGTTGATGCCCTTTTCAGTGGACCGAGACTTTGGTCGGCTGTCTCGTTCGTTGTTGTCTCAGCCGCGTCTAATGATCGTGAAATCTCAATTTTGCAATGCTAGCGGTAATACAGTGCAAAACCTATAATGTGTTATATAGATATAACATTTGTTATTTTTACTCTTGCCACATTTATTTTAGGTTATTTGTCGGCAGGTACGGAATACAATTCAGTGGAAAATAACAATGCCTTGTTGGTGATGTAAAGCGAAAGGAAATGAAAAGAGAAGTCAATTTAAGGAAAAATACGACCTTTGAATAAAGATAATGAAACAATCTAGGAATAAAACGATTTTCTGATCGATTGATCCATTCAAAACATTTGGGTTACATTAGGCTATTATATGGTTGTATGGAAAAAAAAGTTGTCCAAATTTAGTAAGCACAGCAATTTTTCAGTTTCTTTTGGGGTCCTAAACAACTTCCCAATATTTGGGAACGATTGGCACTTTGCGCAAAGCGAATCAATTTACTATGGGAATTTGTATGGGGAAAACTTTTTTTGGATTTTGATATTTATAAAATTGACGTTTCACGCTCTACTTTCCTTTCCTGAGAGCATGGTGCTTGCTTGCCCCTAAAAAAGATACTTATTTTTAATGTTAATTAACTTTTTTCACAAAACCTTAATTTCCCAAAATCCGTATTTTTTTATTTTCGGGAATTTTTAATATGTTTTAGGGGACAAAAACCCGCAAAAAAATAGAAAAATACATAAAAAATTTAACATTTGGAAGAAACAAGTTTTTTGAAATGTATTTTACACGAGCCCAGTTGCTTTCCAATCATTAGTTTTCAAAATATCGAGGTATCGACGGATATTTTTTTTTTCGCTAAAAAAAACATTTCGTCTGACTGTACATTGGTTCTTGATGAAAATTTAAAATGTTTTCAAAGGAGTTCAAACATGCTAAATATGATTTTTATACGCAGGAAAATGCATTGTAACTGGATTTGAGTTGATTAAACTTTAATTTTCATTAAAATCCGGGACCGAGGTGTAGGGGTAAGCGTGGTCTCGGTGGCAAATTTTGAGACGAGATTTGTCTGATCACGCCTTCCGTCGGACGGGAAGTAAATGTTGGCCCCGGTCTAACCCAGAGGTTAGGTCGCTAGCTCAGTCCAGGTGTAGGAGTCGTCTCCCTGGGTCCTGTCTCGGTGGAGTCGCTGGTAGGCAGTTGGACTAACAATCCAAAGGTCGTCAGTTAGAATCCCGGGGTAGATGGAAGCTAAGGTGTAAAAAGAGGTTTGCAATTGGTTCAACAATCAAGCCTTCGAACACCTAGTTTCGAGTAGGAATCTCGCAAACGAGAACGCCAAGGCAATGCTGTAGAGCGAATAATTTGATTTTTTTTATTAAAAATTATAAGGTTTTCGAAAAAAAAAATTTGCCCCCTGATTATTCAGGCCGATTTTCCAGGGGGGGGGGGGAAATATTTGCAACGGCCTTAGTTTTAAAGTAAAATATGTACTCAAAATTGTTCACAAAATACCGTATTTTTCGAAAGTACTCAAATTTTTCAAAATTTGCAATGTGGATATCTAACGAAGCGAAATTTTGCATGCATTTTCAATTTTGTTTTGAAAATGGTGGCGTTTTCAAAAATTATTTTATTTTTCAAAAATACTCAAATTTCCTAAATTTGCAATATGGATATCAAACGAAGCAAAATTTTGAATGATATGAAGCGTACAAAATTTGAATGTTTGTATGAAGCAAGCAACATTTCGCTTCGTTTGATACCCATATTGCAAATTATGAAAATTTTAGTACTTTCAAAAAAAGATATTTTGTGAAAATGTTGATACCCATATTGCATGTATTGAAAATTTGTGAAAATATTAGAATTTAACAAAAATACTTGAATAAAGTCAACAAAACATACAAAATTTCGCCTCGTTTCATATTTGATATAATTTTAGTGTTTTCAAAAAATACGGTATTTTGTGAACGATTTTGAGTACATATCTAGAGTTTTTTTAAAGGACCTATAAACTATAGATTATCGTTAGCGTCCCGACGATAACGATAACCATTATCGTTATCGTCAGACGATAATTTTACGATATTTTATCGAACCTTGGAATGTTTGGATGAGACTTAGAAAACTTCAATTTTCTTTTTTTAAGCCGTTGTATCTCAGTAACAAGAGGTCCAATCTTCAATGTCTCTTAGATAATGTTTACAAATTTTCTGAACTTTTCAAACGTTTTTTTTCAAAAATGGTCACTCATGGTCGCTATTTTTAAAAATCGAAAAACTGCAAATATTTCGCTGAAATCAAACTTCGGGTAGCTATATCATGAAAACGGGACACTTCATCAAAAAAAAATGTGGAGTCCTTTTTGACAACTTTTTGATTGCAGATTCATTTTTACATAAAAAATTAGGTCAAAAAATGTTATGAATAAAATTTATAAATTAAAAATATTGTTTTCAAGATATATTACATTAAAAAATTATTTCAAATTTGTTTTTGCATTTTGATTTTTTCCAAAAATTACATTTTTTCCAAAAAATAATAACTCGGCGGCAAAAATTGTGACCATGCTTCCATATGGCTCAAAAGTAGCAGGGCTTTGTCCTCTAAAATATATTTAAAAAATATCTCGGAAATCAAAAAATATTGATTTTGCGAAATTGAGTTTAAGTGAAAAAATAGATAATTAACTTAGTTAAAGTTAACTTCCTTTTTTTTAATAGTCCTCATCAATACCTTCAACTTTACCCAAGATGATCAGAAAATTCCTTCAAAAGTTAAAGATTTTTCAATATTTACGTACCATTTTTGTATGGACAGCTGCCAAAATTATTGAGAGACTTGTATGGGTGAACCAGTGACACAAAATGGGTTCTTTGGTCATAGGGAAGGCCCCCACAAAGTTTGAGCCAAATAAAATATACAAATAAAATCCATTTCTGGTTTTGGTTGAGAATTGCTCATATTTGGACATAAGGGATAAATGGACACAATTTAACTAAAATCATAAAAAACTAAATCGTGTTTTTTTGGTGAAAACCAGCTTGCAGCTTGATTTATAACCAAATTTAAAACATTTATTATTTGTAATATTTATGTTTGCTGTTCATGTTCATAATATTCTGATTGATTAAATGTAACATAAATTACTTTTTCAAGGTTTTTATTTTAATGATGCGATAATGGATTATATTGGATCAACAAGTTGGTTGAGTTAGTCCATAAGGAGCGACATGACATCCATTTTCAAAAGTGTGTCAATCGATCCTTGCGCTGCCATTTTGTACACGTTTTGTTATGTCTCACTGCTCACTGGGAAGTCGTAGGCATTAACCCCCCTCCATCGCTCATCATCCATCCCACTAATCAACCTACGGGTAGAGTTTTTCCAAGAAAGGTTATTATGCTTTCCTTTCAACAACTTCGCTGACGTCTGCGTTACAGTGGATGTTGGTAAGTTGTGGAGGTGTTGATAAAAATAAACCCTCCCTCCCACAACTCCATATTGTAGGGGGAACAGAACGACCTCGTTTGTCCTCGTGTGCCACGCGTCAATCAATCAAATTGACAAGAAAATTGGGTTTCCCCCTTGTTCGGTCCCGAACGTGATTATTTTCTACCCGACTTCGCGCAATCGACGCGCAGCGTGTAGCCGACGCATCGCTGCCAACCTGACAGCGCCGAAAGAGAGAGAAAGAGAAGAAGCGCGCAACGGCAAGCAGGAAAAGCGCGCGCTGTCAAAACTTTGCACACTCGCCTCGCGGACCGCGTACAGTGCGGACGTCTCTTTGTTTACTTTGCTTTAATATAGATTTTGTTTAGTTTTAGTAAAAGGTAAACGTGTTTTTCTTCTCCGGAACCGTCCCAACCAACAGTGTTACAGTCCACTAAATTCCGCCGTCATAATTCCACCGCCGCCCGAGGTGCGGCGGCAACATTGGTCCAATCGAACCGGATGGCCACCTGATTGGACGGTTCCAGGAAAAAGAAGAAGAACTGGCAAGGCAAACCGGCCTCTGCCACGGAACGTTCCCGATCCGCGAGTGACATCGTTCGAGGCAAACCGGCCTGCGAACCCGGACAGTTCCGCTGAGGCAAACCATTCTCAGAACCTGGAACGTTCCGGATCGCGTGTGAGGTTCGAAGCAAACCGGCTCCAGAACCTGTTCCGCGAGTGTCAAAGTTCGAGGCAAACCGGCCTGCGAACTCGATGTTCCGAAACAAACCGGCTTCGGAACCGTGGCGCGTGTGAAAGGGTGAGGCAAACCGGCCAAAAACCCCTGCCAGACGCAACCGCGCCGGAGGAAGAGGCAAACCGGCCTCTTAATCCGGGCGATTCGAAAGATTCCGGAGCAAACCGGCCCCGGATCTACCGCAAGAAGTGAACACGCGGCCTCCGGAAGTGACTCCGGCCGTAACCCGTGACACCAGCAACCCTGCTGCTGTTTCACGTTGTATGTGTGTGTGCTCTCGTGGTGAGCAAGAACAGTGCCGCTGAACAGAATCAGCCAGAAGTGAGAAAGTGTTGTGCGCATCGCCGTATCCGGAGTGGCACGGTAGAAGTCGACCGATTCTATCGTGGCCAGGTTGAATCTGCCCCTCAGATCAACCCACTCTAGGTCAGCGTACCCGTCGCTGTACCCTACATCGTCGGGCGATGTCGCGCAAACTGTAAGCCGTGAAGAACCATCCAGTGAAAAGTGTACTTAAAACAATGGCTGAAGAAGAGTTCTTGGTGTACAAGTGCGAGCGTGTACACGCACGAGTCGAGCGAATCCGAGCCCAGGCGAAACATGCGGAAGAGAATCCCCAGGAGGCGAACATGCCTCTGGTTCGACTGCTCTTGAAGAAGATTCAGGGAACCGTCGATGAGTACGAGGAGCTGTACATGGAGCTGATCGACGTGTGTGAACCTGCCGAAACCAGCGCGTACGAGAAGAAGCGAAAGGAGTTCTTGAAACTCTTCCGAGAAACCTTCCTGGCGATCGAGTCCATGGAAATCGCCCTGCTGTACCCACCGGTGCAGTACCAGCCCGCGCTCTACGTGCCTGTCCAGTTTCTGCAACCGCAGGAAACCCGCATCCATACCGAATCCGCCGTAGCACCAGGCGGCGGGCAGATCAAATGTTCGGTTGCCACGTGCAGCCAGGTCGTGGAGTCGACCGTAAACGAACCAACCAAGGTCAGCAAGGTAGGTGCCCCTTCTATACCACAACTGCTCGACGTCATCCCCGCGCATGACGTCCTCGATCAAGAGAATCCTCCGGCGGTCTCGGAGAAACATTCGCCGAAGGAAGACCCGCCGAAAACTGCTACCAGCTCGTGCGAACCCGCCGTGGCTGCTGAATCGGCGCCAAGTCCGACCATGTTGGACAGCCAAGTGACCGTAGCGACGAGTGCCACGACTGCTGCTCAAGCTACTCCGACGGACGAGAAAGGCTCGTCACGAAACTCCCGTGCATCCACCGCACACAAGAACCAGGCCAAGGTCGCAACAAATCCAAGCACCGTCCAGCGTGCCGTTGCGTCAACCATGGCAGATTTCCGGAAACCAGCGAGAGAAGAGTCTTGTCACGAGACTCTTCACCGAGATGATCTGCGACTCTACAATCGCGGGCCATCGAAAGAGCCAAGCTGCATCGGCTCCATGAAGCAGCAACGCCCACGAGATAGGAAGTGGCGTTACCAACCACCTCGAGCCCCGGACTCCACGACGACATCAGCTGCTGCCAACAGATACCAACCACCAGTTCCAGACTCCAACATTCCGAGAATCATCATTCGGCATCTCCAGCAAGCGAAAGAACCTCCTGATATCCGACCACTTCCGGAGTTTCCTGAAGCCCTTCAGCCTTCAGCCGGGGGAGGATGTTCGGTCCCGAACGTGATTATTTTCTACCCGACTTCGCGCAATCGACGCGCAGCGTGTAGCCGACGCATCGCTGCCAACCTGACAGCGCCGAAAGAGAGAGAGAAAGAGAAGAAGCGCGCAACGGCAAGCAGGAAAAGCGCGCGCTGTCAAAACTTTGCACACTCGCCTCGCGGACCGCGTACAGTGCGGACGTCTCTTTGTTTACTTTGCTTTAATATAGATTTTGTTTAGTTTTAGTAAAAGGTAAACGTGTTTTTCTTCTCCGGAACCGTCCCAACCAACAGTGTTACAGTCCACTAAATTCCGCCGTCATAATTCCACCGCCGCCCGAGGTGCGGCGGCAACACCCCTTGTCCCATGCTCTGTTGCTACTGGCAAATATGCTCGTTATTACTGAATCGTTAAGGGGGCGTTATGGGGGGTATTGCAGTAAATTGACTGCAGTTTGCTGCATTATTCTCACAAATACACATTCACATATGCGGGGATTACTTACTTGTTTTTCAGAGTTTGCACTGCAGTAGAGACACACGAATGCACACTCACTTCACCTTAATGTTTATTGATATTCTTGGTAAAATATATTAACTCACAATTAAAATAAACTAATATCAGCATCATCGTCTGTTGGAACTTCGACGCCACCATTTCTTCCTTCAAGAATCAAGGGATTCTGCCCCCTCGTTCCGGAAAAACACTGCCATACAAAAATCGATCGATTTCCTTAAAAGAACACTCCTCCTCGTCGACGAGACTCTGCCACCGACCGTTTCGTAACGCGAAAAATTTTCCACCCTTCACTGCAGAAGAAGTGGCTTTTGTCCTTGTTCCGAGAATCGATTCTCGGGACTCCTGGGCTGGAATGCTGTCCTTGGCTGTTTGCACAAGAACTTTATTTTTAGAATTTGGAAAACTGGGAATTGTTCAAACTTTTGGACAGGAATCGACAACTTAAAAACTATACTGAGCTGATGAGAAAAAGGCAAAATAATATTGGTCAAAATGTAA
Organism: Culex quinquefasciatus; assembly: GCF_015732765.1. NCBI lineage: Eukaryota > Metazoa > Arthropoda > Insecta > Diptera > Culicidae > Culex > Culex quinquefasciatus. The sequence continues at coordinate 90,930,487 of NC_051862.1, read as the reverse complement.
CCAACTACGGGCCAGGAAAGCAAGACGCCTTAATGGCGTTGCTGTCTGTGAAAAACTGATTTTCCACAGCGCGAGAATAGCGACTAGAAGTCCAACTTTTGCTCAACTGATCGTTTTCCTCTCTGGCTCTGGCAGGGCTACTTATAGGGAAAAGCTATACAGGAGAGCAGTGGAAAGTTCGTGTAAACAAATCGTTTGTTGCCAGCCGGGACTGTTTTTTGGCATAGAACGCATGCGTTTGGGATTTCACCACCTTGGTCTGGTCTGATATCTGGAGTGGATGACCGTTGGTTTGACGAAATCCTTGAAATGATGCGTGTTATATCAGTACCGTAAGTTGGGGCAGCTGGTTAATGTTAATTTATTTTGATGTAATTTCAGTTGTAACGGAATATGTATCATAAAATTAGTGCATCGATTATAATTTTTGTATGTATGTATGTATGTATTAGTACCCCCGTCTTGGCAGGACTTGGCCATGACCACAGTATGTTTCAACTGAGACGGTTCGGTTAGTAACCGACTTATATCTTAAGGACCTTAAAAGCTTATCATTATCTATCCAACCATTTGTTATGATATGATTAAATAGACAATGACACTCATGTGACTTGGGCCAGGCTATCCACGACTCCCTCATCCAGTCCATAAAATATATGAAGGCCCTGGGATATTTTTTTTTTTGAGAGGGGTTAGTAATTTTTTTTTTGGGGGGTTAGGCGTTTGAAATATATGGAATATGGATATAATCAATATAATGAAAATAATAAAAAATTATATAATGTATTACAAATAATGGTTCAAATATCAATATATGCCAGAAGAACTTTACAAATTGTTTCGAAGCTTCTATCATATTGATTCAGATTGTCCAAAAAAGTTGAAATAAACCAACATAATTATATGGACAGACATATCTTGGGATGTAAATTTTATACAAATACAAATACAAGATATTTTACAAATTAAGATGATCATGAAACAAAACTTATCCAAAGCTGATGGAATTGAAGGGGCTAAATGACAAAAGCTTCGAAACAGCTGTCAAGGTCAAAGGATTTATTCAACTGACTCAATTTTGGAAGCACCAATTTTATATTGCCGTTGAAAAAAAAACAATATTACAAAAAACTAGACAAAATTCATAACTATTGAAAATGCTTCAAAAGGGCAATTCATCATATTGAATGATTTAATCTTGGAAAAATACCATTTAAAAAAAATATCAGTGATTCCAAAATGAAGAGATTACAAGAAATAACTACTGAAATATTTTTTATTGATGGTCTCCCAGATGGCTCCAAAACCAAAACTTGATCCTGTAACTGGATCAAAAAACTGTAAGGAAAGAATGTTGAATCGATTATCGAAACAAAAGTGATAGTTTTTTGGAATAAGGCTCAGATTAAATATTATGTTATAGACAGTTCCAATTTTGGCAGCATTAATTAATTTAACTTTTTGTTAAGAAAATATGAACGATAGAAAAACTAGGCAAAATCCTTTACAATTAGCCATCTAAAATAGTTCAAAAAGCGCAATAAATTTTATTTATTAGTGTGCTGTTTGCGCGTAAAATCTGTTTTTTGATGTTGGAAAACTACTTTTTGAAATATTAGTGATGCCAACATTGAAAAAAAAAATCATGATATAACATCAAATACATTCAATTTTAACTAGTTTCTAAGGTGGTTCCAAAAATTTTCCTAAAACTCAATGCTATAATTTATTTTGTAACTAGATAGAGTTCTTTTAAAAAATCAGTTAACTGAAGTCACCAGATGGATCCAAAACTATTGAGTTGAAAATTTGAATTATTATATATTTATATAAAAACAAAACAGAAGTGAAAAAAATAAAAGCAAAATAGTGCAACAAAAGGAGAATAAATTTGTGAACAAGAATGTTTAATGAGAATAAAACAGATTGGAGAGCTTAATTTAAAACTAATGATTTAGTATATTTGAAAAAGGAAGCAGATTGTTAAACCAACATTAAATGTTCGTCGCAAAAAAAACGAAAAGTAGGCACTTACAAATCTTAATGAAAGTTTTTGTCCCTCGAGCCGGCGAAGGCTGGAGTAAATATAAAGAGTTTTGGCATACCTGCTTCAGAAACAAACACCTCACAAGTCCATGAGCGACTAGCCGCCGGATACACAAGCCGCTTATCAATCGATCTGCCATCCTAATCCATTTTTGTCGGTCAGAGTTGATCGCCTGACAACTTGAAATCCCAGCAGGCGCTGTAGTGCATCGATTATAATTTTTACTTCTAAAGGCAATCAATGTTTCAATATTTGATTCGCCTTATTTTACGGTGATTTAGATTATACCAAAAAGAAGCCACGTAATCATAACGGTGATGTGTTGTAACTTGTCGTCCTGTCGCATGTAAGGATCATTGATTGGATACAAGTTATTAAACCCACAGGAAATTGTTATATGGTTATTATCCAAAGTTTGATTATCCGAAGGTTTGTATGGGTCTTCGAAAAGTTGAATCATGAACAATTTTTTCTGTATTTTTTTAATTTTCTTGCTTTTATTATCAAATTCGAGTTCAGCGACCCCAATTTGGCCAAATTTAAATAGTTGTTAAAAATCTGGAGATTTTTTTATAGGTCCTATAAACAAATGAAAGACAATAGCTTATAGGACCTTTAAAAAAACTCTGGAAATGTTTTGTTTTAATATTTTATTACCGCCATCTTGGTTTAAAAAATTCCTAATCACTCTAGAGTAGTTAAGGGGTCATATTTAAGCTCGACATTAAAAAATAAGATATCGAAACAAAAAAATAATTCGGTTATCCGAAGTGAAATTTACCAAGGCCTTCGGATAATCAAATCTGTACTGTACCTAGTTTGAAAAATACTTTATAATAGTTTTTTTTATGTTATGCAAAAGGCATGAATACTTTTTGAACACTCAACTTTGATTGAATTTAGATTAATAACCTTGTTAAAATCAGAACTTTTAATGGCTTCTAAAAAACTCATAAGTGAAAGTTCTCTGCCAACTCACATAGCAGTTCCACCAGAACCCTCTTCAAATTTCCCTGGAACTTTTCTCTAAAGGGTAATGTTGGTTCTTGATCACGAATCCCAGGTCCGCTTTTTTATTTGGAAGATGTGAGATCTTCTTTTTTTAACCCTCTACTGCCCAAATTTTTTTTTCGATAGTTTTTATTTTTCCCGTGTTCAGGAGGTCATTTTGAGCAACTTTTGTTCAACGCAAAACTTTACTTCTCTTGTTTCATGTTTTTCTTGTTTCATTTTTAGTATTTTAATTTGCATTTATCTTGTTTAGTTTATGTTTGTTTTTGGTAGAATTTGTCCTATTCTACCACCTCCTATCATTACATTTTGCCTATCTATTTTTTTCATGTTTTTACATTCACTTTTTCAATTTGTTTCTTGTTTTTCACATTTTCTGCTCTAGAATGGCACCATTATCATTTAATTTGTAAAAAAAAAATGCGTAGAGGCATATTCTGGGGCACTAGAAAAATTACTGCATACTTCTTTTTACTTAGAATATAGGAAATGTTAGTAAAAAAACACAGCCAAAGTTGACCCCTGAAAAATTACATTTTTCAACCCATAAATTTTCTAAAATTTTAAGAGTTCTTCTTTCCAATGCTTTTTAAGGATCAAAAATTGGTTGAAAAATTGATTTTTGGCGATTTTTTAAATCGAAGCCCGTCTAGAGGCGGGGTTGGGTTGTAGAGGGTTAAACTCTTCCCGCCCAGAGCAAAATCGAGATTTTTTACGGTTTCCCTTGCCATTTTTTACAGAATTGACCAATTTGGATGGAATTTGAATTGGAGGCAGTAAACATCTTAAATAACACTGTGCAGGAAGAATGACATCATTTAATTCATTTGTTTTCGACAAATTTCAATTTGAAGTGAAAAATAAGTGGTGCTCTGGTGCAACCATGGGCGTTAAAGGGTTAATTCAAACCAGTTGTCAAACTTCTGATTGATGGAATAAATAATAACAAGATTAACGTATGTTTGACTGTGGAGCTGGCCTGCACACCTGATAAACCCAGACGTCTCGCCGAAAAGGTAACCTGAAACTGGGCTGCAATCGTCCGAGAGAACAACGGCCTCGAGTCGAGAGAATCGTGATACCACTTACGGACACAAAGAAAAGTGCTCAAAATGGACGTGAGAATTATGCCCTCGAGTTTATTTTTCAATGAAAGTTCATCCGTCAAAACAAGTAAAAATATGTTATATGCGAGAATCTAACCAGAGAGCTTTGACAGACTAACTCAATGGCTTTACTGCCACCACCGCTTGGTAACTCAAGAGTGGCCAGAAATCAATGTTTGAACCTTTTTGGAGGTTTACATTTACAATTAACGAATGAACACATTTTTTGATGGTGTGGGTTGGTGGCATTATTCTCTAGAGTTAGCATTGGAGGAACTATTCTCACGATTCTGAATTTTGGGTGTTGGGAATTACTCTTTAAAGTAGTTTAAGACTACAAAATCATGCAAAATTAAATCGATAAATATTTTTGGAATATTTGGCAAAACTTTTAAAATCACTGTTTTTGGATACAAATTTTGGATTATTAGTATTATTGTTTTTTTTCACGTCTTTTTCCGGTCCTGAAATTTTTTATAATAGATTTGAAAGGCTTTATTTCCTTAAAAATGCACAAATAAACGTTACACAATGATCAAATCAAATTTTCAACTTTTTTTTTTAAGGAATATGGCTGGAATAAGGTTTTGTATGATATCAAAATCATTCTAAATCATAAATTTTATAAAAGATTTGGATTAGAAAATAAATCTTCGTCATGTGGTGATCATGGTAAACTATTATGAAGTCGAACTTTTATGTAAACCCTTCTCAAGATACGGATTTTCGAACATTTTCTAAATACTTGAATCTCGTATGGAGAAACTAAAAAATTGATGAACAAAGAAAAAAATACAGTCCAGACTCGACTATCCGAAGCCTCGATTATCCGAAGTTTGTATGGGACTTCGGATAATCGAATCACGAACAAAAGAATTGTTTTTCTTTTTTTATTTTTCTTGTTTTTAACATCAAATTCGAGTTCTGCGACCCCATTTTAGTTAAAATTTTAAAAGTTGATTACCTATTAAATAATAAAATGCAATTTTTCAATATTTCGTCACCGCCATATTGGCTGCCATCTTGGAATTAAAAATTCCAAATAGATTGCTCGACAATCAAAAGGAACACAATGAATTTTTCCCTTCCTCACCTCACTGAGGAAAGGCTATAAAATCACTCGAAAAATGAACTTCTTAATAGGCCTCGTAGACCCACCTTCACGTATACATATCGACTCAGAATCAAATTCTGAGCAAATGTATGTGTGTGTTGTTGGACGTAGATTTTTTTATTCTCACTCACTTATCTCGGTACTGGTTAAACCGATTTTGTCCGGATCTGTGTTTTTTGATCTGTCTTCAGGTCCCAAAGGTCATATTTTTATACCATTATGTTTTGTTAAGTACTTCAAAAGTTATGCTAAATACACGATTTTGACTAAAGTTCGCAAGATTGTAAAAAGAGTAGTTTTTCTTAGAAAAGCCGTCATGTTATACATTTTTTGAAAGGTATTTGAAAGACCTTTACAACGAGTCCAAAACATTGAAGATCTGATAACCCTATCAACAGTTATTAGCACTTAAGAGGCAGTATTTGTAGATTCTGCTCGGTTTGTTCTAGAGGTCGTATCGAGGTGCTCCGATTTGGATGAAACTTTCAGCGTTTGTTTGTCTATGCATGAGATGAACTCATGTCAAATATGAGCCCTCTACGACAAAGGGAAGTGGGGTAAAACGGGCATTGAAGTTTGAGGTCCAAAACACATGAAAAATCTTAAAATTGACCGCATTTCCGTAAAACTTCATCAATTCCAACTCTCTTAGATGCATTCGAAAGGTCTTTTGAAGCCCTTCAAAATGTGCTATAGACATCCAGTATTGGTTTAACTTTTTCTCATAGCTTTTGCAAATTACTGTTAAAAATGGATTTTTTTAAAACCTTAATAACTTTTGGCAACAGCCTCCAACACCCATACTCCCATAGGTCAAAAGATAGGTAATTTCATGGACTATAAGCTTACGGTATTATTTTTTTGGCCAATCGCAGATTTTCTCATAGTTTTACGATTTTTCTAGAACAAACATTTTACAACGTTAGTTTTTGCCCTGTAGACCAAGAAGACGGCACTTTTTGGTCTCAATTTTGTCATATTCGGAATCCTCGGTCAATTTCACGTAATTTAGAAGTATTAGAGTTGTAATTTTGATTTAAAAAATAATTAAATAAAACATTTTTGAAAAAAGAAATAGATCTTATTTACCCTATGATCAATACGTCAAATGCTGTATCAAGTAGGCGAAAACTTGTTTTACCCCTAATCCGACAAAATTCTAAATAATATTGTAATTAATTCTAAATGGCATTTTTTCCAATCAAATTCAAAATTCCAACACCTCAATCTAATGTAAAATTTTCTGAGGATTCCGAATATGACAAAATTGAGACCAAAATGTGCCGTCTGCTTGGCATACAGGGCAAAAACTAACGTTGAAAAATGTTTGTTCTAGAAAAATCGTAAAACTATGAGAAATCTGCGATTGGCCAAAAAGTTAATACCGTAGGCTTATAGTCCATGAAATTACCGTACTTTTGACCTATGGGAGTATGGGTGTTGGAGGCTGTTGCCAAAAGTTATTAAGGTTTTTAAAAAATCAATTTTTAACAGTAATTTGCAAAAGCTATGAGAAAAAGTCAAACCAATCCTGGATGTCTATAGCACATTTTGAAGGGCTTTAAAAGACCTTTCGAATGCATCTAAGAGAGTTGGAATTGATGAAGTTTTACGGAAATGCGAGCAATTTTAAGATTTTTCATGTTTTTTGGACCTCAAACTTCATTGCCCGTTTTACCCCACTTCCCTTTGTCGTAGAGGGCTCATATTTGGCATGAGTTCATCTCATGTATAGACAAACAAACCCTGAAAGTTTCATCCAAATCGGAGCACCTCGATACGACCTGTTTCACATCGGTGAAAAACTCGCTCTTAAAAGTAAATCTTTCCCTGTTCCTGGGGGGAACACCCGTGAAGAGTATCGGGGCCGGCATTTACAAAGCGGATTCAGTGGCAGTTTTTCACTCAACTCAATGTTAACATGCTAAGGTTAATGTTAACATTCCATAGGTTGTCTGCCTGAGGTGTCTTGATAAGGTCCAGTTTGTGACGATACACTACCTTCCCTTTACTAAGCAATCGAATCCAAAAGGGAAAAGATCACCAGTTGTGTTGGTCCGAGCCGGGATTTGAACCCCGATCTACCGCTTACTAGGCGGAAGCGTTACCACTGGGCTACGCGTTGGATGCGTTGGAACATCCTCTACCACATGGAGCAAAAACTCTCGATTTCGCTAAAAGTGGATAACAGCCGTTTCTTCAATCACGTGCAGTCTAGTATAAATTGGTAAACTGTAAATCAGTCCAAGTAGTCTGGTGAAATTCATCGGAAATCCGTCACCACAATGAAATTTCCCAACGTACCTCTCCTGCTTGTCATCGTCCTGAACCTTCTCGCTCCGACAATCGGAGGTCCCACCGGGGTCGTGACCCGGGCGGTGAAACCCTCCCAAACCAGCGTGGCTCGTTTGCACGAAATCGTCACCCGGCTGCAGGAATTCGTCGCATCCATAACGGACGAGCTGAAAAGCTTCGAGACCGAGTTGAAGAAGGAGTCGGCTAAAGAGGAAGGCACCGGAGAACCGCATGGAATGGTTGTCGTAGATGAGGAAACGGAAAAACCGGCCACGTCTACGGCGGCTACCGAGGTTGAAGAGGAGGAGGAGGGCGAGGAGAAGGAACCGGAAGACGAGTGTCACTGTGACTGCGACGAGATTGGCAGAACTGGAACCAGGAAGAGAAGGGCTGGTGCCAAGGTCAACGGTCAGCATGTTGCTGAGATTTTGAAGACCATCCGAGAGCTGCTGCATGAGGCTGACGGAAGGCGTTAAGTCGTAGGGGTTTGAATTAAAAATAAAAACAATATTAACATGTTTCAAAATAAAAAAGAAATCTAAAACACGGTATTTATTTTAAAGTTTTTTCAAACATGCGATTTATCTAGAAAAGCTTCAAAAATCTCTAAATATCCCGGTTCACGATTTCAAAAAATCAAGATGGCGGTGATGAAATATTGAAAAAAAATGCATTTTATATTTCTCGGGTGAGTTTTCAAAAAGCCGTAAGAGCCACCGTGACCTCTGAAACTTTTTGTTTGTTTTTCTCCAAAATTAAACAAAATTTCATTTATTTTTAGTTTGGGGACGTGTAGATGAACAATCTCAAGCATTTTTGATATTGGTTTTTCGTAAGTAGGTCGAATACCGATGCAAAAAGGACTTTGTTTACCAACGCCTCTTACGGCTTCTTGAAAACTAATCCGAGATTTTAATAGGCAATCAACTATTGATAGTTGACTAAAATGGGGTTGTAGAACTCGAACTTAATGTTAAAAGTAAGAAAATAAAAAATACGACACTTAACGTAGCTGGGCTAGAGTCTTGGATCTTGAAGGCGTCGCAGTCGAAAACGAAAATAAATAATTTAAGGATAAGGAATTTTCGAAAGAAAAGAAGTTACGTTGCTTGTTTAGTTTCATGACTTTTATTTTGTTCATCAATCGATAAATATTCAGAATAATCAGTAGAATAAGGTAGTAGATTTAATCTTCGTTTCTTCTCTTTTCTCAAGTCCTGCACTATGTTTAGAGTTTGCTGTTTTACATCAATCAGGTGGAAAATGTAGATCGGGAACTATTGTTTGTGTTGATTGTAGTTTTTTTATTTCAATTATTTTTATTTACGTTAAAAGGAAGGGGGCGAGGGTTTAAAACGAGCTTAATTTTACACAACTGTTGGTGTGTAAACCGTCTACACTATCGCTGGAATCTCTAACACAAAAAAAGAACTGAACATGATTAAGCAATGATTGGAACTTAGAATTAAGTGTGTCTGAAGAAATACTCTGCTACATTCTACCTCTATCCCTAACTTAGGATGCTTTCCATTACACATCGTAGTATTGCCGCGTGCTTGCTTGCGTGTGTGAGTGCTGTTTAATGTCCGGTTTTATGGTCAAAAATGAACGCTGAAGTTATCGCTTACAATTAATACGGTAAGAATTTAAAAAAAAATAAGATCCACTCAAAAGTGGAACAACCTGCGACCTGGCTCGTCGTCGTTTCAGTACGGAGCGTACCGGTGCGTGGGCGACGGTCCCCGCAGACCCTGGCGCCGATCGTCGAACGAGTCCCGGCTAAAGTCCTCGTACACGCCGAACCGGCTGATGCTGCTGCCGTTGCGGCTGGCCGGCGGGGGCGTCCGCCGGCTGAAGATCGAATCGTAGCCGCTGCTGCTGCGGCTGCTCTCGACGCCACTGCGGCGCATTAGGGGCGGAATCGGGGGCATCGGTTCGCGCGTCCTCAGGGGGGGAAAGTCCCGGCCGCGGATGCCGTACCGCCGCTCGAACAGATCGCGCGGGTCATCGTAGCGGTCGTAGTAGTCGAAGGTGTCCTGCGGGATGGAAAGAAAGAGGGTCGATTAGCATTTTGTGGTAAATTGTTGGTTTAAAACGCGAGAGCAGTGCAGGTAAATATATTTTGAAGATAATTTTGAACTTTGTGCGAAAGATAGTTTTGATTCACCCGACTGTTCAGCATAAAATACTACTAAAAGAAATATCAAATGCATGTTTTTAACTTTTATGGGGAATGGATTCTTTCGAGATGATACAACATCAATAGAGGCAATATTGACGAGGAACTTCTTAGGGCTATGGCCTCCAATCAGGGAAAAAAGGTTCCCACCTTTTCTTTTCCCAATCCTAATGTCTTCAATTCCACTTCCTTCTAAAAATAGAAACACACCTCAACTAATTTGGAGCGTTTGGTACGGTATGTCCACACATCCTTCCTGCCCTGTTGATTCTGTGAAATACAGAGCTCCAGAGATTTCAAAATTTCAATGGTTTACAGAGCGGATTTGTTCGAACGGGACTGCTTTCCAAGTAGCGAATCGTATCCGCAAATGCAAGGGCCCGACAATTTAATTTGAAAACAATGAGCCCGTTGCAAATATTTTTCAAAGTTTATGTCAAAGTTTAAGGGGGGGGTCTTTAAAATCGGTTCTGAAAATCAGGGGGCAAAAGAAATTTTTGTTCATAATGCTTAAAAATTTATTTTAAAGGAAATAGAAGTCTAACCAACTGAAAACCATTTTGAAATGCGTTTAAAATTATATTTAACATAAAAAAATCTCTTCAATTCTTGGATATTTTGAAAACTAATGATTGCAAAACAACTGGGCAGGTGTAAATGCATTTTAAAATGCTTTTTTTTTCATTCAAATGTTAATACAATGGCTTGTATTAGAATTTTTATAATATATTTTTTTTGAAGGAGAGATTTTCAAACATTTGGGTATTTTTCGAGCAATAGGGCCCTATAGCCCTACATAATTTTGTATGTACATCGGTAAAAACACGACTAAAAACCATTTCTGATAACTTTTTTTCATGTTTATACAAAAAATAAATTGATAAGACACCATTTTTTGATGGATCAACTATGGTCCCCTTGGAACTAGCTGTCAAGTAGGACTTTTTCTGTCAAGAAGGGCCATAATTTTGGCTTACCAACCAAATTATGTTGAATTTTCAAGCATCCTCTTAGTAAATATTTGTTTGATAATATGGTAAGTTTCAAAGTATAAATACTTTTAAAAAACACAAAAATCAAACGATTCGGTATCAAACGATTCGAAATTTTGCATGTATTTTAACTGTTTAAGAGGTTTTTGAATGGAAAAGCAGGTAACATTTTGCTTCGTTTGAAACCCATATTGCAAATCATGAAATTTTGAGTACTTTTAAAAAATAGGGGTTTTTTGTGAAACTTTGAGTATTTCATTAAAAAAAAACGTTACTTAATCCACCTTTAGGTAGTTGGTGCCTTCCTCTCATTTATAGAGTGATTCCAACCCCACTAAAGAGTCCACATGGTTTATGGATTGCCCCTAACGTGATCGCAGCAGCAAATAGGTCCTAGCAAAAATAAGTGACGAGTAAAAAAAAAACTGACTGCATACAGACTTTAGTCAAGATTGTACATACACCGCCGTGGGGAAATAGATTGAGGTTACGTAAATTCAGAGCATTTTTAAACTGCTTGTAATTTTAGATAGGTCTTACTTTAGATAGATCTGACTCTTGAACATTCTTAATCCACAAGAAAGGTCATTTCAGAACCTTTCTAAAAATAGGTAATATGGCAGGTTTTCATGCAAAAACCAGCCTTTTTTGCAAATTGTGTAACTTATACAGGGTTGTTACGGGAGAGTCGAAAAAAAATCCGCGCCAAATCCGCGCCGACCAAAAATCCGAAACCGCGCGAAATCCGCGCCACATAAAAAAATATCGCAACCATCATTTAAGAAAATTTATTTTTTGATGAAGAAAAACTTATTCAGAAAGTATTTTATAAAAAAAAACTCGTTTTATGTTTAAAGGCTCCAAAAGAATGAAAGCAATAAATCAATTTTTTAAAAAATACCTCAAGAGACGGTCAAGGTAAGGGTCATGAAAAAAATCTTCAAAATGGAAAACACAATATTTGAAAACCTAAAAATTTAAATTCAAAAATAAATCAAATATTTTTATATGATAAAATTTTAAATTTCGAAAGTCTAAAAATTAAAAATCCAAGAATTTTTATGCAGTTTTTAATCCAAAATCCTCGCTAAAATTTAAAAATCTCTTAAAGCTAAAATATGACTTCAAAAATTGTGGCATTCAAGAACTTAAGAATTTAAGAAATAAGAATTTAAGAATTTAAGAATTTAAGAGTTTAAGAATTTAAGAATTTAAGAATTTAAAAATTTAAAAATTTTAGAATTTTAGAATTTAAGAATTTAAAAGCTTAAGAATACTAAAATTATTCTAGATTTGAGTTGAGATTGAGATATTTTTTGTTGTTTTCTATAATGTTTTGAATTTGATATTGTTTAGTTTATAAATTTTGACTTTTTAATTTTGAATGTTTTTAAATCTTTAAATTTTTGATTTCCCAAATTTTTGGTATTTTGAATTTTAGATTTCTAAAATTTCAGACTTTTTAAATTACAGAAATTTTGACAAAAATGTAATATGTATTTTGATTTTTTTTTGTTAATAAAAACTATTAAAACAAAAAAAGATTCGAAATTTTGAATTTCTGAAGCTTTGAATTTGGAATGTTTTGATCTTTTTATTTCGATAAGAATGTTTAAATTTAGAAAAAAAATATTTCTTCCGATTAAATTCCATCTAAAATTCGAAAGTGGAGGCCAGCTTCTGTTACGTCCAATCAAGCTCATATTTGGCGCCCACCAGAACAAGCCCCAATAAAAGTTTTTGTTACACATTCTAATGTCTATATCTTCGGGAAAAGTTTGTAATATTTATTTAACAACATTATAGGGGAAATTCTCGTATGTTTGGCAGGTTAAGCACTCGCTCCTAACTCCATCCAATTTGCTGATTTTCACTATTTAAACAACTTATTCTGGAAAACTTTTGATAGAAACTTGCTTGCTCACTTCTTATTGAGCTATTTATCACTCGATTTCAGTTGAAAACGCTTTTAATAAGCTTTAATTTAATGTCAAAGTTCTGACCTGCCAACATTAGAGGCACGCTGGAATTAGATGCTGTTCCCCTAAATTGAATAAATCCAGTATAAAATTAAAAATAAATAAGATTAAAAATCATTACTCAAAACTCTAAAGAAATTAAATGTTCAGAGCCGGAGATGTTAAGAAATGACAAGAAACATATAAAAAATAATTTCTACATAATATTAATCCTAATTTTTCAACGTTTCATACTAAGAAAATACAAACAAACATTTTCAGAAAAAAATAATAAAAATATGAAATTCTTGTCCTCAGAGGAAAAAACAAATTATCGTAATTCCTGATAATGTTTTTCTAAATAACTTAAAAATAATTCGATCTCTCTTAATAAATTTATTTATCAAAATTGCTATCCGCGCGAAATCCGCGCCTGAGCAAAATTAGCCATCAAATCCGCGCCAGATCCGCGCCATCCGCGCGATCCGCGCCGTCCGTAACAACCCTGCTTATATGCAGCAGTTTTTTAACATAACTTTTGATGTTCTTTATTATTTCTTATAAATTTCAATAGGGGTTCATGGACCCCAGGACGAATCGAATGAATGAGGCCAATACGGTCAAAATCGGCTCAGTCAGTGACGAGATATTCCAGTTACATTGATTCGGTACGCATGTACACAGACATGCATTGGCACTGCACGCTGTTAGCACGCGTGCTATTTTAACGGATAGCACTGCGCTTTCAAACATAGCACTCATCCTGGCACTCGAACAAAAATGGTAACCAGGTTTTTTTTTTCATTTGTTGATTTCAAGTTTACTGTCATTATTGTCCAAAATGTGATGAAACTAACTACAACCACATTCATCTGTAAATTTGGTACAGCGCTAGTGTTCAAGGAATGTGAGCCGAAGATGCATGGTTCTGATCCCTTCAAGGTGAACTTTTTTTTGCTTTTATCAAGAATCGTAATTTTTTTTTTTAAATCAACGCAGATTATTACACAGGAATCAAAATAATAAGCTTCGTGTACCTAATAACCAAGTTGATCATTGGAAGTATCCGAAAATCAGTTCCAGGTGGCCTGGAGACATAAATGGACGTGACAAGGCTGGCAGTGAACACGGAGGATAGGAGCGTCGTGCCCTCAAGAAAAAGAGCTTGCCGCTCTTGGAAGAAACGTTATTCGTTTGGATAGTTCAACAAAAGAGTGCAAATATCCTCAATCCTCATCCCTGCTGATAGCGTTTAGCTAGGCGCTGTTATTTCAACCGTTTCCAAATTTTTAAAAGGAATTGATAACCGAGTCGGTTGCAAAAATGGAGCGTCTTCCCTTGTTTCAGTCCTCGGATAAATTTGATGAGGACAAGAAAGCCAAAATTTCAACATGTCGTGCATGTAGGAAGGTTCTTGCAACAACAACGAGTTCGAAAATACAATGTTTTTGATGAAACTCAATCTTGCCTCAAGATCACAGCGTCCTAGGAGTTAATGTACAATTAATCTCGAAGTCCGAAGTTGTGGTGCGAACTCTTGGTATGGTTGGGATGAACCGTGTCGCAACACGGCGACTAACATTGTGGACGAGATTCGTGCACTTTTAGCACTGTTCGGTCTCCGCATGTCTCAAGTGTATAGTTGGAGGGTCGGACATGGCGCCACAGATCGGGGCCGGTTTCAACCGCGGTATGCGGAGAACGCTGGAAAACCACGTCCGGAGGGTAACTGCGAGTTATCCGAACGTGTATACGGGTTCGTTGCTGTTGCCGGAGGTGCTCCCAAATGGAGCAAGCCAGTTGATTGTAAGAATGATTGGCGAGAGCAAGGTGGTCACGAATCCACATATGAGCTTGAGTGCTATTGCTTCCCGAACATCGAAGCGAAGCAAGCCTAGCGAATTCATCATGGACTCGGGCAATCCTCACGGCCGAATTGCCCTCAGCCCAGCAAGATCTGGCCACGGAGAGGGCAGGCTTTGATTAGAGGCCAAGCAGTGGAGCAAGGAACTCCACAGCTTTGTGAGGTGCTCTCATCCTTCGCACCGTTTTCGTTCAACTTAACTGCGGTAGTGCATTAAAAGCGAGCGTGTTGCCTCCGAGATTTATCTTACATCGAAAGGTTTGGCGCGATAAATTGTTAGCTGACTATGTGTTGAGCAGAAAAGTAAGTTACAAACTGAAGTCCGTATTAGAAGTGGTTATCGTTAAGCATCCCAAAGGGGTTTTGGTAAACTTTGTAGTCGAACCCAGAACCACCAGAAATTTTTTTTTCTCTAGGCTGCACTTGAAGTGGAACCCTTGCTTTGAGAATATCATACGGATATCCGGCGTGTTCCAATGTCAGAGCATTCTGCGGACGCTGAAGAAAAAAATATCTGCACCCGAGAAATTTTCGCACAGTTTCAAGAAAATGTGATTTGCTTGTGACAATGCAGATATTAATTTGGATATCCTGAAGTAAGTAAGTGACAGAAGCATGCAGGCCGGGTTTTTTGTTTTATGGCCGGACAACTGCTCCACCCAGATCAAGAATTGAAATTTAACAGTCCGTTTGATCCTTCTTTTCGTGAATTTTGATCTTTGGAAAATCAACGAAAGCATTAAAAACCCCGTTGCACAACCGCGGTTTGGAGCTCTTTCTGAAGATTCGATTGGAGAAAGTAATGGGCAGTTCGAAAAAAGCAAGCTCAACTCACACGACAATATAAGATCTGTGATATGCCAATCGGAGGTTTCATACGTTACTGTTAAACGAGCAAATCAACAGGTCAATATAACCCAGTGGGAGTTTTGGCTCGAGCCTCGAGTCGCTTTAGGCTCGAACTCGTCAATATTTAGGCCAAAATGTCGCCAATGTTTTTTTTTGTGGGTTCAACTTTGACTGTGTTTTCCACTAACATTTTCTATATTTTATGTAAAAATATTTTCTACAATTTAAATGATAATGGTGCCAATCTATAGCATAAAATGTGAAAAACAAGTAAAAACATGAATAAACTAGAAAGGCAATAGGTATTGAAAGGAGATGGTAGAATAAGAAAGTCAGAAACAAACATGAAGTTAACCAAACAAATGCAAATATAAATAAAATCAATAAAAACATAGAACACGAAAAGTAAAGCTTGTTTTAGAACAAAAGTTGCTCAAAATGACCCAACAAGCCTGAAAAAAATGTGGACTTTAGAGTTAACCAAATGCTGTTAAAATTTTACAGCTTTCACTAAAGGACGTATTAGACTATGACAAATAAACTCGCTAACAAACTTTTGACAGTTTGCCTGTATTTATTTACAGAAACGTCAGCCTGCATACATTTGGCTTTGTTTGCGAGTTTGTCGAAATGTCAAACACAAAAAAGTACGAGTTTGTTTGCCATAGTCTAATACCTCCTTAAGATGACTTTTTTTTGATAATGTAGTAAATTTTATAGTTTAAGTATTTATTTTTTACACGAAATACCAAATATTTTCTAAATATTAAAATTTTCATAATTAGATTCAAATAATCGAATAAAGATTTTTCTTTTTGGTGCCTCTTTCTTGATTGTTGAGATTAGGTTTGACCCCTAAACTACTCATAAAAGATTTTAAATTTTTAAATCCAAGATGGTGGCCAAAATGGCGGTTGTGAAAAATTTAAAAAAAATGCATTTGAGCAATTCTCAAAAATTTTGAGGTACTTTGGTCATAGACCAAAGAAGCCATTTTGTGACAATTTTGGCAGCTGTCCATACAAAAATGGTACAAATATTCGAAAATCTGTAACATTTGAAGGATTTTTCTGATCGATTTGGTGTCTTCGGCAAAGTTGTAGGCATCGGATGGACTGTTAAGAAAAAATAGGTGAGCAACTCTCTACGAAATCGGCCGATTTCGACCATTTTTATTTTTTGTATTTTTTGATTTGGCTCAAACTTTGTGAGGGCCTTCCCTATGACCAAATAAGCTATTTGGCGTCATTGGTTCACCCATACAAGTCTCCATACAATTTTGGCTGCTGTCCATACAAAAATGGTATGTAAATATTCAAACAGCTGTAACTTTTGAGTGAATTTTCTGATCAATTTGGTGTCTTCGGCAAAGTTGTAGGTATTGTTGAGGACTTTTGAGAAAAAAATAGGTACACGGAAAAAAAATTTTGCAACTTTTTTAATCAACTTTTTTTTCACTAAAACTCAATTTCCCAAAATACGTATTTTTGATTTTCGAGATTTTTTGATATGTTTTTGGGGACAAAAATCCGCAACTTTTGAGCCATAGAGAAACATGGTCAAAAAATCTGCCGCCGAGTTATGAATTTTTGAAAAAATAGTGATTTTTGGAAAAAATCGAAGTTTCATGCAAAAACAAGTTTGACATCATTTTTTAATGCAAAATGGAATTTGCAATCGAAAAGTACTTTACAGATTTTTTGATAAAAGGCTCCGTTTTCAAGATATAGCCACCGAAAGTTTGATTTTAGCGAAATATTTGCAGTTTTTCAATTTTTAAAAATAGTGACCATGAGTGACCATTTCTAAAAATATTTTTTTTTTTTAAAGTTCAAAAAATTTGCTATAAAATTGTTTAAGAGACATTGAAGATTGGACCTCGGGTTGCTGAGATAGAGCTGCTTTAAAAAAAAGAAACACGAAAATTGAAGTTTTCTAAATTATACCAAAACAACCCACCTCTTTCTAGTGAAGATATCTCAGCAACTAATGGTCCGATTTTCAATGTTAATACATGAAACATTCGTGAAAATTTTCGATCTCATCGAAAAAAATATTTTGATTTTTTTTAAATCAAGACTAGCATTTTAAATGGGCGTAATATTCAATGTTTGACCCTTTTAAAATGTATTAACATTGATATCGGACCATAATTTGCTGAGATATCGTCATTAGAAAATGGTGGGTTATTTTGGTGAGATTAAGAAAACTTTAATTTTCGTGTTTCTTTTTCTTAAAGCGGCTCTATCTCAGCAACCCGAGGTCCAATCTTCAATGTCTCTTAGACAATTTTATAGCAAATTTTCTGAACTTTTCAAAAAAAATATTTTTAGAAATGGTCACTCATGGTCACTATTTTTAAAAATTGAAAAACTGCAAATATTTCGCTAAAATCAAACTTTCGGTGGCTATATCTTGAAAACGGAGCCTTTTATCAAAAAATCTGTAAAGTATTTTTCGATTGCAAATTCAATTTTGCATTAAAAAATGATGTCAAACTTGTTTTTGCATGAAACTTCGATTTTTTCCAAAAATCACTATTTTTTCAAAAATTCATAACTCGGCGGCAGATTTTTTGACCATGGTTCTCTATGGCTCAAAAGTTGCGGATTTTTGTCCCCAAAAACATATCAAAAAATCTCGAAAATCAAAAAATACGTATTTTGGGAAATTGAGTTTTAGTGAAAAACAAGTTGATTAAAAAATCTGCAAATTTTTTTTTTCGTGTGCCTATTTTTTTCTCAAAAGTCCTCGACAATACCTACAACTTTACCGAAGACACCAAATTGATCAGAAAATTTACTCAAAAGTTACAGCTGTTTGAATATTTACATACCATTTTTGTATGGACAGCAGCCAAAATTGTATGGACACTTGTATGGGTGAACCAATGACGCCAAATAGCTTATTTGGTCATAGGGAAGGCCCCCACAAAGTTTGAGCCAAATCAAAAAATACAAATAAAATCCATTTCCGGTTTTAGTAGAGAATTGCTCCTGTACCTATACGATTTTTTGCCGATTTTTAAATTAATTTTCGTTTATTTAAATTTTCTGAAATAGTTTCCGTGATTGCATCCCAGATTTTTTTTTTCAAAAAGTTCTTAAAATTTCCAATAAAATAGAGTTTAAAGCCATGTGTAAATTTTTATGCACAATGGTTAAAACAGGATTAGAAACCATTATGATCACTTCTTTAATTTTAACGCAAAAAAAAACATGGTCTTCTTGAAATCTAGAGTTTTTTTTTATTAGGTCCTATAAACATATGAAAGACAATAGTTTATTGGTCCTTTTCAAAAAAAACTCTGGAAATGAGCTGTAAAGTAGGACATTTTCTATCAAGGAGGATCGCAAAGTTATTTATTTAATAAATGATCAAAGGGTCATTGTACTCAGAAAAATAAGCTTCAAGGTTGTGAACAATAATATCAGAAATGTAAGCTTAATTTTAGGACCCAATTGCCTACAAGATATTGAAGATTGGGCTTCTAGTTGCAAAACAAAACGCGAATAAAAGAAAAAGAACATGAAAATTTACGTTTTTAAAGTCTCATCCAAACATTTCAACATTTTCTAATGCCAACATCTCAGCAACCAACAAGAAACATTTGAAATTTTTTATCATTTTTCCGGAAAAAATATGTTGAGTATAGAATATTGTTATCGTTCCGACGATAACGGTAACCTTTAGCGTTATCGAATCTCTATCATTTTATCTTTAACAATCGTCAACCAGGACTGCGTTTTCCAGAAAGCCAACTTAATAATTACGAGTCCAACGTGTCTTTTTTGAAAATAACCCGAGTTGCGAAGCATGACCGAAAGAATCCATTTCCCGAAGGCGATACGAAACCGGAGACGTAACGAGAGCAAAATTTAATAAGAAAGTTAAACGGTAAAGGAGAAAATAAAAGCAATAAAAAAAAAATAACATAAAAAGAGGCGGTGTTACCCTAAATCCATCCATAATGCGATCGCGAAGGAACGGCGGCGGCGGCGGCGGTGGATACGGATCCCTGGCGTACATCGGTGGCCGATCGCGGAACCGACTTTCGGAAAAGAGCAAACGCGGACACTCCTTGGACCAGTGGCCGGAGCGACCGCACCGGTAGCACTGCTCCGGATCGCCCATGCCGGGCTTCGGGCGGACGCGACTCGTGGACACCTGGACCTTCATCGGTTGGCCGTCGACCATCATGCCGTTCAGCTCCCGGATCGCTTCGTTCACGTCGCCCTGGGGGTCCAGGTGGACGAAGCCGTAGTTGCGCACGATATCACACTCGACGACGGTACCGTACTTTTGAAAGAGTTCGCGAACCTGCGGAGCGCGCGTCACGTCGGTCAGGTTGCCGACAAAGATCTTGGTCGTGTTGGAGTTTGGCGCGCGACGGTTCCGGGCCGCTTCGACCTTGATGGCCTTCCCGTTCACCACGTACCCGTCGAGATTCTGGATGGCGTCCCGGCCCATGTCCTCGGTTTCCATGTGCACGAAGCCATAGTTCTTGACGACGTCGCACTCGACCACGGTTCCGTACTTTTCGAACAGCGGCCGCAAATCCGAGGGTTGCGTCTTCTCGTCCACGTTGCCGATGAACAGTTTGAACGTTGCGGAGGCCGGCATTTTCGTAGAATCTACTTCCGGTTCCCGTTCGGCGGCGACGTCGTTCGCTCGCGTTCCGTCCACTGTGACGACGATTTCCGGCCCGACAGAACCGAAACACGAGTGTTAAAAGAATCTACGGAGGGAGGGACACACAAACATACAGAGGTAATAAAAAAAAGACCACCTAACCTAAACACGGAAATAAAAACTCAAAAAATCACTATATTTTTCACATCTTTTCTCTTCTCCACAAAAAAAATCCTTCTCGAACAAAAGGAAAATGGCGGCCGGTCCGACGACGCGACGAACTTTCTTTCCTTCCTTCCGTCCCGAATCGCGTACAGGTTCCGCGGGTTAACACGCACAAAAACGACCTCGCATGAAAAAGCGGTTCTACTTACCAAAGGGAGCCCCCGCCTACGACCGGCTGCAAATGAGGGAGAAAATTTCACCTGAAAGTTGGCACTTTTCGGCGACCAAAAGCCGCGACACGCACGCACACGAGTTTTTCAATGGACGACGCTGCACAGAAGAATGAGGACTTTTGCTTCGGTCGTCGGCTGCGTCGTTTTTTGCCTGCTGCCGTCGTGTCGCTGTCAGTTGATGGGAGGTGGAAGAGTGCCGGTAGGAGATGTCATTTGATGGGGGAACTGGCGCGCCATCTGGTTTGAGTTTACAAACTAGTTGGTTTGTTTTGATTTGGGCTTTGGAAAACGTGTGAAATCAACAGAGAAGAAAATTGGATTTAAATTGAAGTTAAGTGAAAGTTGATTATTCAAAAGTGTGCATATGCTTATTGTTGAGTCCCTTCAAAGTATAAAAGTAAAATAGTTTGGTTCAGCTTCTGAATAAGGTAAGAAAAACAAATTCTACATTTTGAAAATCAATTCGGGGTGCATTCAGCAATCACTCAATTTAATCGTTGAAAACAAACCGAAGACTTCATTTGTACAGATGAATCATCGCACGGTTAATGTGGAAATAGGATCCTAAAGCCCTATGTAAATTTTTATGTACAGCGATTTAAAAAAAACACGATTAAACCATTTCTGATCACTTTTTGTCGTTTTTATGCAAACAAATTAATTGACCAGACAACATTTTTTCGATGGATCAACCACAGAGTGGATCAACTAATAATCCCCTTGGGACGAGCTCTCAAGCAGGACCTTTTCTGTCTAGAGAC
Source organism: Culex quinquefasciatus (assembly GCF_015732765.1). NCBI lineage: Eukaryota > Metazoa > Arthropoda > Insecta > Diptera > Culicidae > Culex > Culex quinquefasciatus. Next base: position 90,909,281 of record NC_051862.1, on the reverse strand, counting down.
CCTAAATAGGGAGACTGGTCTAAGCTTCCTAAATCGATCTGGCAACGTATGTTTTGAGCTTGGCAACACTGATAAGTTTTGCTGGGCGTAAAGGCAAATGCTCGTTTGGATACGTCAAACTCGCGTCTGTTTGGGTACGTCAAATTCACTTCGTCCAGTCTCCCTATTTAGGATCTCTATTTCTGTCTCGATAGAGAATGAGAAGGTAATGCTGTTGAGCAAACGGTTTGATTTGATTTGTTCTTTTTAAATTATTTCGCAAAACGTCTCACTCTGATAAACAATCGACGCCATATTGCCAGTGTTGTTCGGTTCTGTATCAATAAGACCAAGAGGAGTCAAAAAGCAGCCATGGACAAAGCTTAAAATGTCAGTTTTATATGATTTCAGCAATTGGGTACTAAACCCCTATGTTAATTTTTATATACAACGGTAAAAAACACGATTAGAAACCATTTCTGATCACTTTTTTTTTCATTTTAAGGCAATTTTTTTTGACAAGACAACATTTTTTCGATGGATCAACTATGGTCCCCTTGGAACGAGCTGTCAAGGTTAATTTTTCAAAATCGGTTTAAAATACATTTTAAACACTTTGTTGTCGTACAAAGGGTCATTGTACTCAGAAAAATAAGCTTTATCGCTGTAAACAATAATATCAGCAATCTAAGCTTCATTTTAGGACCCAATTGGGTCCTAAAATGAAGCATAGATTGCTGATATTATTGTTTACAGCGATAAAGCTTATTTTTCTGAGTACAGTGACCCTTTGTACGACCACACAGAGTTTAAAAGGGATTTTTTTTCCTTCTTGACAGAAAATGTCCTTCTTGACAGCTCTTTCCAAGGGAACCATAGTTGATCCATCGAAAAAATGTTGTCTTGTCAAAAAAATTCTTTGCATTAAAATGAAAAAAGTGATCAGAAATGGTTTTTAATCGTGTTTTTTACCGTTGTACATAAAAATTGACATACGGCTTTAGCACCCAATTGATCAAAGGATTGATTCCTGTACCACAAAGAGAATCATATACAGCACTTGTTCGGTAACCGGGCTTTGTCTAACTGGGCCGTTAAAAAGCAGACAAACGTCAAAAAAACAAAACAAATCGAAATGACCGATGCAAAAATCATGTTCAATAAATAAATAAATAAAAAACTTATAAAATTTCAAGTCACAATTAAAAAAATATGAAAGGTAAGCATTTAGAATAAATATGAGTAACTTTAAATTTTATATTTCTTCAGGAAAATATTATGCATTGGTGGTCCCCTCGTAATTTTTCGTTCAGCCCAGTTAGCGAGCAGCATTCGGTGACAGGGCTACGTTTTCAGCCCAGTTACCGAACAAGTACTGTAGTACGGTGTCTTTGATGGGTCTGAATTCAGGGTCCAGAAATAGTACCTAATTTGAAATGAAAAAAATAATCACTTTATGTAATGCTTCTACCAACAACACAAAGAAAACCATTTTTTGATTGAAACATTCTGAATCAAGACTTGAATGTTTTTTTCTAAAATAAACATGGCCGTCAAATGGCCGACGCGGAATGATGCCTTTCAGAGTTTAAAAGAGCGTGTGTGACACATGAGCAAACATTGCAAAGATGAATAAATTGTGAGAAAAAGAAAATGATTACTACACAGAAAATTGACAAATTTTCAACAATTCAGTCTGTATGTCAGTCCTCAAATCGAGTTTAAGTTGCTGATTTTATTGTTCACAGCTATAAAGCTTGTTTCCCTTAGTGCGATGACATTTTGTACGACCACAATTTTATTACTACACTCAACACCCGGTGGTTGGTCACTTTTTCGTTTGACACTTTTTTAGTTTGTACCCCGTTGGTTGGTCAAAGTCAAACTAAAAAGTGACGAACTGTCACTTTTTACACGGCGCTCACGCACACTGTCAAGACAAACGTCAAATAGTGTGTGTGAACTCAGTGTAAAGAGGGTGTCAAACTAAAAAGTGACCCCGTTCGTTTGACAACAGTTGGTGTCAAACCATCGGGGTTTGAGTGTATATTTTTTTGGAATAGCTTCGCGGCCTACCGTGAATGTAATTTTTGACAACTCGTTCTAAGGAAACCATAATCGATTCATCGTAAAACGCTGTCTTTTTTAGGATGTTGTTTTAAAATAATAAAATGAAAACAAATTATACCTTTGCAAAAAAAAAATCTAAAAAGAGTTCATAGTAAAATAAGAAACCAAAAAAAGTATTAAATTTCTTTATCAGCCCAATACTATGTTTTCAGCGTGCCAAAATGCCAGTTATGTGCACCACCAGCTGTGGTCGCAGGGCCTTCCTGAAGCGACCGAAAACGGGGGACACACTGTGCAAGGAGTGCTTCTTTTTGGCGTTTGAAACAGAAATTCACAACACCATCGAGCAGGGAAAGCTGTTTGAGCGTGGAAGTTTGGTAGCGATTGCGGCAAGCGGTGGGAAGGACAGTACGGTGCTGGCACATGTGATGAAAACGTTGAACGAAAGGTACGACTACGGGTTGAAGCTCGTGCTGTTGTCGATCGACGAGGGCATTTCCGGCTATCGGGACGATAGTTTGGAAACGGTGAAGAAAAATCGAGACGATTATGGGATGGAGCTGAAGATTCTCGACTACGAAGAATTGTACGGCTGGACGATGGACAGCATAGTGGCGAAAATAGGCAAATCTAACAACTGCACATTTTGTGGAGTGTTCCGGCGGCAGGCGCTAGATCGGGGAGCGCACATGATGAAGGTTGCATGCGTTGCGACGGGACACAATGCGGATGATATCGCTGAAACCGTTCTGATGAATATCCTGCGCGGTGATGTGGCGCGTTTACGGCGATGCTGCGACATCAAAACTGGTGGTAACAGTCCGGACTCGATACCGAGGGTCAAGCCGTTGAAGTATTCGTACGAAAAGGAGATTGTGATGTACGCCCACTTCAAGAAGCTGGTTTACTTTTCAACTGAATGTATTTACGCTCCAAACGCGTATCGTGGCCACGCGCGTGCCTTCCTGAAGGATCTGGAAAAGGTACGGCCGTCGGCCATTATGGACATCATCCACTCGGGGGAGCAGCTCTCGTTCAAAACGGCCGTAAAGCTGCCCACGAAGGACGTCTGCAAGCAGTGTGGGTTTGTATCGTCGCAGCAGCCCTGCAAAGCGTGTGTGCTGCTGGAGGGATTGAACCGTGGACTTCCGAAGCTCGGAATAGGTAAGAGGTCCAAGGCGAACCGTATGATTGCCGCTCAAGTGGAGGGCCAAAGCTTGCGAATGAATGCTAATTTGGTGAAGAACGACTTTTAATAAATTGTTAAAGTTGAATACATAGAAAAATTTAATCACGTCTTGATAAATCACTCTTAAAGTAATCATTGAAAACCTCTCTTAATTCGCTGAGTGCACTGCACTCAACCCCCGGTGGTTGGTCACTTTTTCGTTTGACACTTTTTTAGTTTGTCACTTTCAATACGGGACTCACATTTACTATCAAACCAAACGTTTGGTAGTAAGTGTGAGCTCTGTGTAAAGAGGGTGTCAAACTAAAAAGTGACCCTGTTCGGTTGACAACAGTTGGTATCAAACCATCGGGGTTTCAGTGTATTTTCTTCTTTCACTACGTCAGTTACACTGAAAAAAATCAATTGGGTCCTAAAATGAAACTTAGATTGCTGATATTATTGTTTACAGCGATAAAGCTTATTTTTCTGAGTACAATGACCCTTTGTACGACCACAAAGAATTTAAAATGGATTTTTAAATCATTTTTGAAAATTTAACATCGCGGTCCTTCTTGACAGAAAAGCTCCTACTTGACAGCTCGTTCCAAGGGGACCATAGTTGATCCATCGAAAAAATGTTGTCTTGTCAAAATAATTTTTTGCATTAAATTGAAAAAAAGTGATCAGAAATGGTTTTTAATTGTGTTTTTACCGTTGTACATAAAAATTTACATAGGGCTTTAGAACCCAATTCCCGTAATTGTGAATAGGGTCCTAAAGCCCTATGTTAATTTTAATGTACAACGGTAAACAACACGATTAAAAACCATTTCTGATCACTATTTTTCATTTTAATGCAAAAAAAATTAGTTCACAAGACATTTTTTTTTTTATGAATCAACTATAGTCCCCTTGGAACGAGCTGTTAAGTAGGACGGTCTAGGGGTTAATCACTTCGAGTATACTGCATACGCGTATCATACGCACATTATATTCTCATTGTCTGCATACCGTATTGACGATATAGACCCCATATTCGTCGCATATGAGGTTATATCTACCCAAATATCAGCGTGGATATCATACGCGCATAATACTCGCGCAGTATTCCTTGGTTGCATACCGTATCGACTCCAATATTGGCTTCATATTGGTGCAGTATCAGAAGTTGCCCTTTGAGGACGGCCTTTCGTCCCAGTCAAAAGCGTGTAATGAAAGGCCGTAAGAGCAATGCTGTACCGCCACGTGTACCGCCCCTTTCAAATGTTGCTCTAAATTTGCACTATTTAAGGGAATATATTCCTTCTTGGTTCTCAAATTCATGAACACAATTATTGCACCACAACACAATTATTCACCCTTGAAATTGCAGAAATTCAGTCTCACATCTGTTCGTCTGTGATTCGTCAACTTTTGCGACCTGACGCCTTCTAACGTCTGAACGTGAGCCTGGAGATATCGTAATTTTCTAACGATCCCTTAGTTGACAGATGTTTGAAAGCATTAAATTTGCTTGCTGTCACTTGCGAGTGTATGTGTGGGTGCGCAAATTTGTTATGCATTCATTCAAGATTTCGCTGAATCGCGTAAACGTTTCGCCAACGAATACATGCGTAATTCTCGGACAAAACAATTTAAAGGGCCACATGAGAATTTGTAAATCAAATTTGCCTTTTAAAATAAACAGCACCTGATGGTTTAAATGAGATTTTAATATAAGCTTAAAAGAAAACTCCAGAGTTTTTTTTGAAAAGGACCAATAAACTATTGTCTTTCATATGTTTATAGGACCTAATCAAAAAAAACTCTAGAACTTATCTAAAGCTATCCTAAGCTCTTTCAAATTGTTCCTCTTGAACTTCATCGCAACCCACTGCTTGCTTTCTCTCGACGACGTCGTCGTCCTTTTGTAGCAAGCAGCCTCCTTCTTCTGTCCAGAACGCGCGCAGTGTAGATGGGTTCATTCTTCAGTAGATCATCGCCAGCCAACATGAGTGGACCAGTGGCCGAATTCGTCAAGGGCGCCATCGCCAAGGACAAGGTCGTAATCTTTTCCAAGACCTACTGCCCGTACTGCACGATGGCCAAGGAGGTAAGAAAAGGGGGTCTTCTGTGAATCACTTGAATTCCGTGGAGCCGCGGTTTGCCGGAAGTTGCGTGCTAATTGTTGAATCATGTTTATTTTCACAGCCCTTTAAGAAGCTGAACCATCCCGTCACTTGCTACGAGCTGGACCACCGAAAGGACGGGGGCGAGATTCAGGCCGTACTCGGTGAGATGACCGGAGCCAGCACGGTAAGTGGCCATTTGTTGGCAGCGTGATTGTGGATTTTGCCTATCAGGGTTACAAATTCAACTTTGGTTGAGGTGAAGTAGGCTTTGCGAACAAACATGCAGCCATCTGAAGGTTTGTTGTGAGTCACTGGATTCTCTTTGCATTAGCGTTCGATTTCGCAATGCCTACTACCTGCCTGTTTATGGGCGAATGTGACGTACATGACATATAAAACGTTTTCTTGGTTGGGAAATTCCTGAATTTAAACAAACATTGATCTTTGTTCGACGTCGCATTGGTGGCAAATGAGTTACTTTACGCTACCAGTCTCTGGTTTTGTTGCTCTTCCGGAACCTGTTTGTTTCTTCTCTTGTAGATGCTTCCACGTATAGGAACACCCGCTAGTCGTTCTCGATGGGTATCATAAAATTTAACTGTTCAAATTTTTCAACGTTTTTTTGATTTGGCATTTTGAAATTTTTGAAATTAAATATGTCTTTATTGAACTTTCTTATAATAATTATATTTCATTTACATTCTAAGTGGTATAGCTACATGCTCTTCATCTTTGTTATATTTTTCGTTTTCTTATTAACTGTTCATATTCATTTATTTACTTCAAATTGTTTTACATTTTTGCATTAAATCGAATACATTTGGGTAAAAAAAAAAAATCACTTTAACAACTAATCCTAACTTAAAACTAAAAAAGCAAATTCATTGAAATATACAAAATCATTAGAACGAGTAAACTACGAACTGTATTTTAAGATAAATCCTCCAAGCGTTCTTACTTGTTCCGCACGAGTTTTGCAACCACGCAGTGTTGTTGTCATCTCGATGAAAATGTTCATAAGTTCTTGTGGTGAAAACAGGTCACTACTGCCTTCATCCGTTGATGCTGGTTGATTTTCCTTCGGTTGCTGACTGAAACCAGGAGGTGTTGTATTCTCTGCAACTTTTTGCCGCTGATTCAACGGCAATGGCTGCAGATTTGGAACCACTCGAACAGATCCCGCTCCAGGTGACGCCAAAGCAAGAAAATCCACGTCCGTGAAAGTTGGTGGTGTTTTGCGACGATTTGGTTGGTGCCTCGTCGTCACTTGCTGCCGAATTTTCACAAACTCAGCACGTTTTGGGCAGCTTCGATTCTTGGTCGAATGGTCGCCGCCGCAATTGAAGCATTTGGCTTCAATGTTCTCGTTGATTGTTTCGCAAGCTTGAGTTTTGTGCTCACCTCCGCAGGTTGCACAACGACTCTTGATGAAACAGTTCCTTCCACCATGTCCAAACTGCAAACAGTTCGAACACTGCGTCACGTCACGGTGCACTGGACGATAACGTTCCCAAGTCACGATGATGTTGAAAATTGCCCGAACTGCTTTCAGCTCAGACGGCGTTGTCGATCCTCTCTCGAGATGAACCAGGTACAGTTGATCACGATACTTGATGTCCTTGTTGTGTCTCGTCATCTTGAAGACTTCGATCACGTTCAACTTAAGAGTTTTGAGCTCTTCTTTCAGCACACTCACATCCATGTCGTACAGGCCTCGGAGGACCTGTTTCATGGGCCGTTTACCTGGATCGTCATGGCTGTAGTATTCAATCTTTGTGTTGTTCAGGAAATCCCGAACGTAGTTGTAATCCTTTCTGGTAGGTAGCAGAATTTTGAGTCCATCAGCACACAAGCGAATGGAAGCTCGTAAAGCACCAGATTTGATAAACCCGGTCAGCCACTTTCGCACCGAATCCGATGACGATGTTTTCACAAAAATGGGTGGCAACTTTTCCCGTCGTTCAAAATCTTCCTTCTCGCTCACGTCCACAGGGAGGGTAGCGAACTGGTTTCCAGACGAATTTTGAGCGTCCTTGCTCAAACTGCCTGGCTTTGCAGGTAGCGCTTCGGCATTCTTTAGCTTCTTCAAATCTGCCGATCCTGCTGGTGAGGACCGCCTCTTTTTCTTGCCGTGAGGCATTTTTTGCACTTTTTAGCACTTTTTTGGTTTGAGAGGGACGCACGTCTGACTCGCTTCTCTGCTGATCGCAGACTGATTTGATTTGGCATATTTTTGCAGAAGTTGTAAAAATCCCAGATTAATCCGATTTTGAAACCGGATAACAATCTTGCTGAAGCTTCAAGCTATCGGACCATTAGTTTGCTTTCATCTATTAGTCAATGACAATGACTATCACATTAATGAAAATTCAATTTTCGCTGACGAGCAGTTTGGATTTCGCCTTGGGAATTCAGAGTTTCAAATTTAATTCGGAGCAACAAATCTGAGGGCTATTATGCTGTCGCTGCTCTTCTAGACATAGAAAAAGCATTTGACAGTGTTTGGCATAAAGGTTTGATTGCGAAATTGAACATGTTTAATTTTCCGATTTATATCGTAAAAATTATCCAAAATTATTTGAAGGGTCGTTCTCTGCCACATTTTCGACCAAAATGGTCTATGTCACAAGATAGCACAAAGCAGACGATATAGTTTATGAGTTTGTTTTAAGGTATGCCTTTTGTAAATGTAGGACCTATTACACTTCAATTCGCTGAATAGCAAAAGCTACAGAGAATCATCTATTGTGGTTAGAGGCATGCAACTACAACTCAGTCACGATCAGAGCATGTGGTGATACTGATAAGAAAGAACATGAATCTATGATCATTTGATTTTCGTTCTCTTCAAAATCCTTCGTAACGATGAGCTAAATGTGGGTCATTAGGTGTTTGGTTTCGAAGCGATAAATTGTGTGCTGTAACTCAAAGCATTGGAGCTGCGGTCAACCACTTTCTTCACATAGCTTGACCAAATGTTTCAGTAGCTTATCAATTATTGCGGTTCACATAGCTCAGGGGTGACCAAAGTAACCTTTTTGATTGTTTTGCTTTTTTTATAAAGCTGTAATAATAGCAAAAATATAAGCATTACATATTAATTTAAAAGTCATTATGACCGTTTCAATAAACTGAGCCTCAAACTTATTTTGCACTTAGAAACATTCCACCTCGGGATTCGAACTCATGACAGTTGGATAACGAAACTAATTGACTACCATCTGATTCGGACAGACTAAATTTTTAAATCGGAATAATAAGGCGGTTTCTAATATTTTTCAAAGCTTTTGTTATTTAAGTGCAATCAGCTGAAATCCATTTAAAATGCATTCCTCTGCGTTTAAAATCATTTTGGGCATGCTCGGGTTTATTCAAAAATAATTTGAATTTTAGTGAACTTTCGATAAACAACAAAAAGTGTTTTTCGCCAAAATGTATTTTTTTCGTCGAATCTTACATATTTTGAAAATTATGATTGCAAATCTAAGTGTGTTTTTCTAATATTTGCCAACAATTTTTTCATTGAAATGTTGAATATTCTGGCTTGTATTTTTCAATTTTCTTATTTCTTTTGATTTTTTTTGCCTCCCCTCGACCATGGCCAGAGTTGAGGGACAAAATCTTTTTTAAATATTTGCATCGGCCTTATTGTTGGAAAAAAATTTGAACCATTTTTCATGAGTGTAACAATTCAAAAATAAAATTATGCCGTAGCATAAATTGATCTGATTTTATGTTTTCATTTTCAAAATATAGACAATACTTAAAATTTAAATGAAAACACAAGTACATTCAATTCAGTACCTTTTTTCAAATACCCAAAACAATTATATCAACAAAACTGATGAAAAACTGTAATTTTCCGCTTTCTATTACTTTTATATAACGAAAATGATTAAAAAACAGAAATGTAAAGAAAAACTTCAAGTAATAGATGTAGTTTTTAGTCTTTTACATTTATATAGCGTAATTTCATTATATAAATAACCAATTTTATACACATGGCCCGCAAGCTTATTTGAGCTTCAAAATTGGCACGGCATCCAAAAACTTTGAGCACCCCTATACTGCCGCTCTAATCTGGTCCGTCCCATATGTAAAAAGTGAGTGCTGAGATAACGCTGTGAGAAACCCAAAAAAAGTGTCACCATTTTTCTCATTCTAAACCAACATTTTCTATATAATTTTTTATACAGTTATTTAGATATCAGTCTAAAAAACACCACTATCATAAATTTGATTAAAAAAATTAACAATTTGGAGGTAAATTTGAGAAATTTACAGCAAGAGACCAATTTGACTTTATTTGTCCATAAATAAAGGCAAGTCAGTTATGATATCAAGGTAGGCTTGAACATTTACAACACAGTTTCAACCTGGTTCAACTGTCATTTCCAGGTTTGTTTTGGTAGTTTTCTAAGTGAATAATTATAAAAAATGTTTATTTTTAGATTTATTTGTATTAAATAAGGTATTTAATAAAGTTCCTGGATATGAAAATGAGATCTGCAACGACACCAGGAAATTGGAAATATATTACAGAGGCAAATTCTCAACTGCTAAGCCCTTGAAAATAATTTAGAAAACTATGCTTATCGTTGGTGGAGTCTCTCCCAGAACCAGGATTAACCTTATTCATTCAAGAATAAATATAACTAATTTTATGGTTTAGATATTAGCCATAACGGTATGTATTTTATATTTTCTATCCGTAGTTGTACATTTCAAAAGAAAAAAGTCACTAAAGGTTTGGAGTATCTTGTTTTTAAAACTTCAAATATTTCTTCAGAAATGAACAATTAATGATATTTTCAAGTTATACGTACTCTTAAAAACATAATCTGTAGATTTCAAATAATTTCGCAGCCATTTAAACGATTTGCGAGACATTTCGATATGAGGAACTGACTTGCCTTTATTTTGCATATGGGACAGCACGAAAGTCATATTTATTTTGGATTTTTTAGAACAAACACTACTTTTTTATTCAATAGGCTCAAAGTACATGTAAAATTTAAACTTTTGTCAAGTTTATCTCAATTTTGACAAAAATACATATGGGACGGATTAGATTAGAGCGGCAGTATAGCTTGTTCAAAAAAGTTTGTTTTTCTTTTTGGTCGAAAAAGTTGATAAATTTAGCTAAATCTTATGGAGAGCCGGCTCCGTGGCTTGAAAGCTGCGTTCGTTGCTTTTGAAATTAGACCGATTAAGCTGTGTCAGCATAATTTCGCTGCCAACCAGCAGTTATTGAATAGGAAACACACGCAGCTAAAATTTATGGATTTATCCATCATTAAAATCATTATGCAATAATTTCTCCTTTTATCATTCCAGGTGCCACGTGTGTTCATCAACGGAAACTTTGTCGGCGGCGGCACGGACATCAAGAAGATGTACTCGGACGGCCGATTAGAGAAGATGCTGGCCTAAGATTACTCGCACAGCGCACAAATTCAGCCCTTTAATTTAATCCTCTATTCAGCCTCAAAATGAAGTTTAAGTGAATCACCCCCAGAATATGACAATACACCCAGCAAAGTCCTCGTTTATTTTCGGTTAGTTTTGTGTTTAGCAATAATAAATCAATAATGTTGGCTTTTTAGTTGTTAAAACCAATCACTCTCTAAAAGTAGCAACGTTTTTATTTCACTGGTGTCTCAACTACCCGTTACAGAATAATAAATATTAAATCTTCTTTACCACGGCACTGTCATGGTATTTCACTAAAATCTTACGCCGCCACCGCTCACAGATCGTGCTTCCAGCCGTACTTTTCGTTGGGCTTGTCCTTTTCCTTGCCCTTGTCCTTGCTGTAACCCTTATCGTAGTATTTGTTGGACTTTTCGTATGCCTTGTCGTACGGTTTGTCGGTTTTCTCGTAACCCGGCGGAGCTCGTTCGTAGCCGGGTTTATCCGACGTTTTCTCGTAAGCTTTGTCCGTCTTTTCCGGCAGACAGTAGCAGGATCGAGTTTGCGAATCTATGTACGATTTACAGCCCAGGGTTAGCGTGCCGGTGAAGAGCATCTTTGCGGCCGTTTTGCAACCTGAAATGACTCGTTATTAGTTGATTAGTTCCTTTGTCGAGCTTCAACTTACCCTTTACGACAAGTTCCCCCACGACGTTCTTCTCGTACTCGTCACAGTATTTATAAAGACACCGCTTAAAGTCCAGATCGCACAGCTCCTTGTCGCTGTTGCAGGTGTCGTAGCAGACGTCGTGCGCGTTGCAGCACACCTCCATCTCGACGGCCGGCAGGTAATCGGTGTCGATCTTCAGGCCCAGCGAACCGCACCCGTCCGACTGGGGAATGTAGAACTTGTTCTTCGACGGGGTTATGCCTGGAAGAGGTTTAAACACGTTAAAATGCTCCGGAATACGAAAGATGGGTTTAAGGTTAAGTTAAGGTCGTAGAAGGTGTTTTTCACTCTTGGGGCAATGACTGTCAATGATGGTTCTGAATTTAGGGTCCAGCAATAGTAAATTGAAATGAAAATATAATCATTATATGCAAAATGCTTTTACGAACAATACAATGAAAACTATTTTTTATTGAAACATTCTGAATCAAGATTTGAATGTTTTTCTAAAACAAACATGGCCGCCAAATGGCCGATCGGAAATTATGCCTTCCAGAGCCTTAAGATGAGCAACTTTTTTGGACATATCCGATTTCTTGCCTTGTAATTAAAACTAAAACCCTTGAACAAATTATGCCATTGGAAGCAACGCTTGCTTAGAGCGTATCCTAGACACCGTGGAGATTTTTCCTTGTCCTCTTAAAAAAATAAGATTCAACACTTCCCGTCTTTCAAATCCCGTTTCTTGTATTGACCCTGATGTGAGGTGGAGATGGGAGCGGCCGGCAATAGATGTTGAGGATCCGATTTAGTTGGAATTGGTTTAATTTCAATTACCAATTCCTGGAAAATCATCATATATACATGGCCAAATCCAGTCTGCAATCCGCTAAAATCACCGTCTTCAAACGAAGAGCGATGAGCTACTTTTTTGGAAACACAAAAATTCAAATGAAAACAGGTCTAATTTATTTCTCGAAAATGTGCCCATTTTTGTTATCATTTCGCCCTGTAACTTTCACTTTGGAAGATATAAATTAGCCTGTCCCATTTTGAGGTCATGTCGAGGAATTTCAGGTGCTCACTTCTGAAATGATAGATTATGATGTTAGAAACAATGTTTTCTTAGACAAGAAAAAATAATAAAATATTTTCTCGCACCCTCTATTTGATTTGCTAAAAAAAGACACTTTTTTGAACATTGTTTTTAAAATCGCTTAGAATCAATACAAAACCTGGTTCAATCTGGTGTGTATTTCACTTAACCGATAGGTTTTTGTCCATAGCTTAAGATTCACTATCAATATTAGACCAAAATTTAAGTTTTTGGCTTCTCCCAGGCTGATTTATAGCGAAAAAATCGCATTTTTCGAAACTTTTTTCAGAAATGCTCATTTAATTTAGGGTAGCCCATTTTCCCCAGCAAAACCAATGCATGCAGCTTGTTGGAAATTTTACGGCGAACATTTTTCCTTCTGAGAAAATTCAATTTCGCCACTCCAGTTCTGAGATATTTGAGGTTAGTGAGAAAAAAGCCAATTTTCAAAATTTCTCTGAATTTAGAAGCAAGGCCTAATAATAACACGACGTTGCATGTGGCGATTCAAAAATGGTACGTAACTTAATTTCCTTCTCTTGCCAAATCCATTGTTAGAATATCCAATTACATCTAAATGAATTATAGTGTAAACCATAGTTGAAAGGAACTCCAAAACTCTATTACCAGAGTTTTTTAGAAAAGGTCCTATAACCTATTGTCTTTGATATGTTTATAGGACCTTAGGTTAGGTTATAAGAAACACGAAATAGTAAATTGATTATTTACTAATAAACACTAATTGAATTGAATTGGAGATTTTTAAATATGTTTTAGGGGACAAAAACACACAACTTTTGAACCATAGAGAAACATGGTCAAAAAATCTGCCACCGTGTTATGAATTTTAAAAAAATAGGGATTTTTGGAAAAAATCGAAATTTAATGCAAAAACAAATTTGACGTAATTGTTAAAACATGAAACATTCGTGAAATTTTCCGATCTTTTCGAAAAAAATATTTTGAAAAAAAATAAATCAAGACTAGCATTTTAAATGGGCGTAATATTCAATGATTAGCCCTTTTAAAATGTTAGTCTTGATTTTAAAATTTCCAAAATATTTTTTTCGAAAAGATCGGAAAATTTCACGAATGTTTCATGTTTTGACATTGAAAATCGGACCATTAGTTGCTGAGATATCGACATTAGAAAATGGTGGGTTGTTTGGTGAGACTTAGAAAACTTCAATTTTCGTATTTCTTTTTCTTAAAGCAGGGCAGCGAATGACCAAGAAGGTTAAAGCTGCCAGAAATAAATGAATTAACAACAACAATTTTCTTAAAGCGGCTGTATCTCAGCAACTAGAGGTCCAATCTTCAATGTCTCTTTAACAATTTTATAGCAAATTTTCTGGACTTTAAAAAAAAATTAGAAATGGTCACTCACGGTCACTATTTTTAAAAATCGAAAAACTGCAAATATTTCGCCAAAATCAAACTTTCGGTGGCTATATCTTGAAAACGGAGCCCTTTATCAAAAAATCTGTAAACTTTCAAAGTCAAATTTGTTTTTGCATGAAATTTCGATTTTTTCCTAAAATCACTATTTTTTCAACTCGGTGGCAGATTTTTTGACCATGTTTCTCGATGGCTCAAAAGTTGCGGGTTTTTGTCCCCTAAAATATATCAAAAAATCTCGAAATCAAAAAATACTTATTTTGGGAAATTGAGTTTTTGTGAAAAAAAGGTTTATTAAAAAATCTGCAAATTTTGTTTTCCGTGTACCTATTTTTTCTCAATAGTCCTCAACAATACCTACAACTTTGCCGAAGACACCAAATTGATCAGAAAATTCACTCAAAAGTTACAGCTGTTTGAATATTTACATACCATTTTTGTATGGACAGCAGCCAAAATTGTATGGAGACTTGTATGGGTGAACCAATGACACAAAATAGCATATTTGGTCATACGGAAGGCTCCCACAAAGTTTGAGCCAAATCAAAAAATACAAAAAATAAAAATGGTCGAAATCGGCCGATTTCGTAGAGAATTGCTCAGTTTCGACTTGTTTCTATGGTATGCCACAAACGGTTCAAACGGATAGAAACAAGAGAAGTCATGTTTCAATCATGCTAAAACACTCATAGTTTTTGCTGATACGTGTCGAATGAAGTCAAGATGATCGAAATCCATAATAAAATCGAGATTTTATTAATGATTTACCCAAAATGTTCAAACTTCAACAGCTTGTAACTTTTGAACCCCGGGGTTTAGAGAGTTGGTCCAGAAGACTTTTTTCATGTCTCGGCGAGATCTTTCGAAAAAAGTTGGTCCCGTTCGTCCCATTCTTTTTTATGTGCAAAGTTGAGTTTAAAAATCAAATCAAATTGTTCGCGGGAAAGTCTGCGTATTTAGAACGAAAATTTTCAAATTCATTTCATGCTGAAAATTATTGTAATTTTACTTTACTTTAAAAGATAATTTAATTTTACTTTACTTTAAAAGAAGTAATTCATAAATGGAATATGTTAATTTTAACTACTGACTCACTTCTATGAAAGCACTCCCACTCCCACCTTTCCTGTAGTCGACTCACCTCCAGGGCATTTATACACGCAGTTTTCCTCCACGGCCGCGTCAAACACCTCGTGGACAACCTTGAACTTTTTCGCCACATGGACTACATTCTTCAGCACGTCCCCGAATACGGCCTCAGCCGCTATGATGGCATCTCGTAGGCTGGCCAGCATGTTGGACCCGTAGCCGGTGTACGCGTACGTCAGGAAGGTCAGCGAGTAGATCGCCACCTTCATGTACGGAATCTGCATCTTTGTCGGAACTCGATGGGTGCTAAAATGAGAAGCGGAATTGAAATTCAGAATGTTTCACAATTTTTGTCACTGACGTGGTTTTTTTTAAGCAGGTGACACAAACGCCTCACCTCACACGCCTTAGGTCGCAAGAATATTGACGTAGAAGCGTTCTCTGATCTTCTTGAAGCACATTTAAAGCAGGAAAGCGAAATTATTCCTAATGCAATGGTCGGACGTTCGCTATTTTTAGACTAAATATGGCACAAAGTTGGTACTTATGCAAAAATAAATTCGCACCACCACGGGGAAGGGGACTTGTTTTGAGTTGTTTTGCGGGATGCGCGCAAAGAGATGATGCTTATTTTATATACCAATTCGGCGTTCAATTGCGTATGGGTGGAGAAGTGAACATCTGATTCAATACATACCTGTAGACAGATATATACGAGGGATGGTTTGGTGTTCGATCGTCTACATCGTCTTCTCCGGCTGGCCGCAGAGCATAAACTGTGAAGCTTCAACCAACAACAAATTGAGCTACTTTGCAGGGGGAGATTTTTATAGCACCGAAGGTGGTTGAAATAAGCCGCAACAGATGGTGCTGGATGTGTTCCAATTACAGTCCAGAATCAAATATTCCACCGCTTTGGGTCAAGTTTCCGATTATTCAGTGGACCCTTTTAACAGATTTCCCAAAAAAGTGTCCACATGGTTTATGGATGGTCCCTACGCTAACGGAATACAAAAATTGTCAAAATATATGTTTTTTCATATAATGTTGCCCCCTGAATCTGATTCTGCCCACACATTCTCCGGGCTAGTATACCAGTGAAAATGTTTTAAACTTGATTTAATGGCGAAATAGATGTTGTGATTGGATTCTGTATAGTTTAAGTCTTGAGAACCAACTTTTAAAACAAAAAAAAACAACTTTACAATGAGGTAGAATTTGGTAGAATCACTCAATATCATTCTTAGACATCAGAACAACATTCTCCAATCATTGAATGTGCCACGGATTGTCAGCAGGGCTGCTTTTTTTTATATTTTATTCAAATTTCCGGAAAAATTTCGGGAGCAGTGCGTGGCCGAATGGTTACGCTGTCCGCTTTGTAAGCGGATGATTCTGGGTTCGATTCCCATCTGCTCCAACCTTTCATCGGATGAGGAAGTAAAATGTTGGTCCCGGCCTTGGTTGTTAGGCCGTTAAGTCATTCCAGGTGTAGGAGTCGTCTCCATGCCATAAGTACAAACAACACACCAAACCAAGCCTACTCCGGTGGAATCGCTGGCGGCGGTTGGACTCGCAATCCAAAGGTCGTCAGTTCAAACACTGGGGTGGAAGGTTCCTTGGAGTAGAAAGAGGTTTGGGTGCTCTCCCCATTCAAGCCTTCGGACTCCTAGGTTCGAGCAGAAACTTGCAATAGAGACCACAAAAGACCCGGGGGTCGTTAATGTGGATGGTTTGATTTTTTTTTGATTAAAATTTCAATTTTTTGTTTTTTAAATATTTATTAGCTATCTTTAATTCTTTATGGGGTAGAATTTGATAAAATAATTATGTGGCATCATTTTGCAGCAGAAACACTTGCTACATGCTAGGAATAATCAAAACTGCAGATACAGTATGTAAAAAAAGTATTTACACCCCTTGGGCACTATGCACATTTTGTGATAAAACATGTAAACAATTTAATTTTGACATAAACCTAGTACTACGTTTTGTTCAGAAACTCATGCCGAACATTTTGCTGCAAAAGCTCATGAAAAGATGTTTTCTATAAAAGTTATATAACAAATACTATTACAAAAAAAAAAGGTGCAAAAAAGTTTGTACACCTTTCAAAAATTAACATAAATAAAGTTATTTGTTGACAAATCACCATAAATCCAGTCTCCCAACTCCAAATAGGCATCCTTGACTGATTAAAAAAAATAATTTGGATTGAATATAAAGTTTACTAATTACTTAGTATAAAAGTTTATATAACTCTGGAAATTCTATATAAAACTTATCTAAACTTAATTTTGCAAACTTTCAATTTAACTAAATGTCAATATATTACCATAGAATTGCTAAATAAACATTCTGGAGTGGGTATTACAACTTTTTGGGGTTCCTTGTATCGCTAGAATAGATTTTTCGTTGGAATTTCGTACCAACCCGGAATTACGTCGTCGTAAAATCGGCCGGCATCCAAACCGGTCCACAATTCACAAGTTAACCTATGTGGCATCGGAAAGTGCATACAATTTCCGATCTTTTGATACCCATACATCTAGGTTTTCTATAAAACCCACGTTTTTAAATACCTGGGCAAAAAGTAAGTTTGATCCACGAGAACAAAAATTACGAAATTCCATACATTTTTGGCAGGTTGCTCAAACGAAACCATAACAATGTTTTTGCCTAGGTATTTAAAAACGTAGGTTTTATAGAAAACCTAGATGTCTGGGTATCAAAAAATCGGAAATTTTATGCCCTTTCCGATGCCACATAGGTTGACTTGTTAATTGTGGACCGGTTCGGATGCCGGCCGATTTTCCGACGACGTAATTCCGGGTTGGTACGAAATTCCAACGAAAAATCTATTCTAGCGATACAAAGACCCCCAAAACGGTGTTATACCCACTCCAGAATGTTTATTTAGCAATTCTATGGTAATATATTGACATTTAGTTAAATTGAAAGTTTGCACAATTAAGTTTAGATAAGTTTTATATAGAATTTTCAGAGTTATATAAACTTTTATACTAAGTAATTAGTAAACTTTATATTCAATCCAAATTATTTTTTTTAATCAGTCAAGGATGCCTATTTGGAGTTGGGAGACTGGATTTATGGTGATTTGTCAACAAATAACTTTATTTATGTTAATTTTTCGAAAGGTGTACAAACTTTTTTTGCACCTTTTTTATTTTTGTAATAGTATTTGTTATATAACTTTTTATAGAAAACATCTTTTCATGAGCTTTTTGCAGCAAAATGTTCGGCATGAGTTTCTGAACAAAACGTAGTACTAGGTTTATGTCAAAATTAAATTGTTTACATGTTTCATCACAAAATGTGCATAGTGCCCAAGGGGTGTAAATACTTTTTTTACATACTGTATATTGAACTTAAGGGTAAATTCTTCTGTTTGATGGAGACGCATGGTAGCTCTTTAATCTTTAATTTGCTCCAGAACCGCAATTTTTCAACTTAAGTATGAACTTTTATAGGTCAAATCGGGCTAGAATTTTCCAAGGAACACGATGCCGTGGTCAAAATCGATATATAAAGTACTTTGAAAATTAAGTATAAAGAAAAGTACTACTTGTAAGAAGTTTAGGAAAAATCTGATTCCAGATTCGTTAAGTAGAACGGAGGTAGACTACTTTGTAGTACTTCAGAAGTTGATTTGACGTCTTTTTCTTGAAAACATGTATCTTTCCAGCAGGGCAATGCTACTCATTGAACTATTGAGGTAGACTAAAAATCCTTCGAGGTGGACATATGTACCCATTTGGTAGATAAATTCTGCATACTTGGGTTTTTGATTTGGCCAAATTGCCCTGCTTGATGGATTGACATCAATGATGACATTCGATTCAGCAGTCAATTTTACGTTAAAAACGTTACTTAATCCTCCCATACGTGGTTGGTGCCTACCTCAAATTAAGAGGGTAATGCTATCCAAAATAGATACATACCTTTCAGTGTTTGGGTACACCCAAAGGAAAAATATATCTCAAAATCTGCAACAGTGGATTTGCTGCAGAAAATGTCACATTTTATAACATTTTTTGCAGCAAGCCCGTAGATCATTTTTGCCCGCGTGTAAAAATTTCAGCGATCTGCAGTTCTCACCAACACATACAATGCTGGCCCGTCCCCGAGCAACACTCCAACAAGAAGCATATGTTGGTGCTCTTTCACTCACTTTTCATCAAGCGTCCATGGCGCGGTGGTAGCGTGTCGGATCAATAACCAAGAAGTTGGTGGTTCAATCCTCGTTCTGGTAAGGGTTTTTTTTGTGAAATACAATCAAAAAGCCGTCGGGAATGTCGATAATTGTCGGTAACGGGCAAAAATGTCATACCCCTATATCGCAAAAAATGCATGAGGACAGATTTCATGCAGATTCTGATATACTTTCATGCCGCCATGCATCACAATCATGCGACTGCCAGTTGGGTGTAGTCATACCATCAGATTGGGTAGTCAGATCTTCATAATTCAGGGCACTTATGTGCTTATAACTTTTGATAGCGTTGTCAGATCTTCAATCTTTTGAACTCCTTGAAAAGGTCTTCTAATTACCTATCCAACGACAGGTCGCAACGTCTAATCAAAATATCTAAGATCCAGCCTCTAAAAAGTACATAAATAACACTTAAGTGCGTATATCTTTTGATAGGGTTGATAGGGTTTTTTGATAGGGTTGAAACTTGCAACAGAGACCACAAAGACCCGGGGGTTGTAAAAGTGGATTGCTATGCTTTTTTTTAGGGTTGTCAGATCTGCAATCTATTGAACTCGTTGGAAAGGTCTTTTGATTATCTCACCCAAAGGAAAAATATATCTCAAAATCTGCAACAGTGGATTTGCTGCAGAAAATGTCATATTTTATAACATTTTTTTGCAGCAAGCCCCTAGATCATTTTTGCCCGCGTGTAAACATTTCAGCGATCTGCAGTTCTCACCAACACATAGAACGCTGGCCCGTCCCGAGCAATACTCCAAAAAGAAGCATATGTTGGTGCTCTTTCACTCACTTTTCATCAAGCGTCCATGGCGCGGTGGTAGCGTGTCGGATTAATAACCAAGAAGTTGGTGGTTCAATCCTCGTTCTGTTAAGGGTTTTTTTTTTGTGAAATACAACCAAAAAGCCGTCTGTAATGTCGATAATTGTCGATAACGGGCAAAAATGTCATACTCCTATATCGCAAAAAATGCATGAGGACAGTTTTCATGCAGATTCTGATATACTTTCATGCCGCCATGCACCACAATCATGCGACCGCCGTTTGGGTGTATCCAACGACAAGTCGCATGACAGATCCGGACAACGTTTTCATCAAAATATATGACATCCACCCTATAAAAAGTACATAAATAACACTTGAGAGCTTATAACTTTTAATAGGGTCGTCAGATCTTCAATTTTTTGAACTCGTTGAAAAGGTCCTTTCTAAAAATGTATAACATGACGGGGTTTCTACAAAAACAACCCTTTTTACAATCTTCCGGGCTTTTGTTAAAATCGTTTTTAGCATAACTTTTGAAGTACTTAAGAGCGAGTTTTTCACCGATGTGAAAAACACACCATTACTCCCATAGGTCAAAAGATAGGTAATTACATGGACTATAAGCCTACGGTATTAACTTTTTGGCCAATCGCAGTTTTTCTCATAGTTTTGCGATTTTTCTAGAACAAACATTTTACAACGTTAGTTATTGCCCTGTAGGCATCCATAGCGGCACTTTTTGGTCTCAATTTTGTCATATTCAAGCAATTTTAAGATTTTTTATGTTTTTTCGACCTCAAACTTCAAAGCCCGTTTTACCCCATTTCCCTTTGTCGTAGAGGGCTCATATTTGGCATGAGTTCAACTCATGTATAGACAAACAAATGCTGAAAGTTTCATCCAAATCGGAGCATCTCGATACGACCTCTAGAACAAACCGAGCAATATTTACAAATACAGCCTCTTAACTAAACTTTATAATTTTCAATAGCGACTTATGGAACCCCAAGATGGATCGAATGAGACCAAAACTGTCCAAATCGGTACAGCCAGTGCAGAGATAATCCAGTGCATTTTTTTTAACCAACATCCCACCACACACACAGACATTTGCTCAGAATTTGATTAAGAGGTCGTTTTTCGAGTGATTTTATAGCCTTTCCTCAGTAAGGTGAGGAAAGCAAAAACATTACTTTATCCACCTTGAGGTGGTTGATGTTTTCCTCACATTGATATACTTTTGATAGGGTTATCAAATTTTCAATGTTTTAGGCACAACGCAAGATCTTTTGATTACACATCTTACGATGGGTCGCTTGATGGATCCGCTTATCTCTTATCAAAATATCTGAGATCCGGCCTCAAAAAAGTGAATGAATAACACACTTATGTGCTCATAACTTTTGATATGGTTAGTTAGCAAGGTCTTTTGATTACTTATCCATGATAAATCCGGACAACGTTTTCATGAAAATATCTAAGATCCGGCCTAAAACAAGTGTATAAATAACACTTATGTGCCAAAAACTTTGGATAGGGTTATCAGATTCGATGATTTGGGCTCGTTGGAAAGGTCGTTTGAAAACCTTTCTAGAAATGTATAACATGACGGGTTTTCTTTCAAAAAACACCCTTTTTACGATCTTAAAAAAAAAATCTTCATCATCCCGGTACGAGAATCGAATTCACGACCTCTGGATTGGAAACCCAGCACGCCGCTAGTCGAAACCCATCCCCTACCGGTCAGTATTCCCAGTTAGCATATTTACTCTTTTAAGGGAACTGACTTTGCCGAGCCAGACAGGAATTGAACCCATCACCTTCCGCTTACAAGGCGAAACCCGTAACCTCACGGCCACAGAAGCTCGACATCTTCCGAACTTTCTTCAAAATGGTTTTTTTTTGCATAACTTTTGAAGTACTTTACTTTCATAATTTTCAATAGAGACTTATGGGACCCCTAGACGAATCAAATGAGACCAAAAAAAAAAAAAAAAACGAAACTATTGGCACTACGCCCCCCGGGGCATGGCCTTCCTCTAACGTGGGATTTCTGCTCCAGCGCCTCTGACGAGACAGGAGAAACCGGGACCGACGTTTTACTTCACCATCCGATAGAAGCTCAGTGGATAAGGCGGGAATCGAACCCGCGTCTCATAGCATCATCGGGATCGGCAGCCGAAGCCGCTACCCCTGCGCCACGAGACCCACAAATGAGACCAATACGGTCCAAATCGGTTCAGCCAGTGCTGAGATAATTGAGTGAGAATATTTTGGTGCACACATCCACATTCAAACACACACACACACATACATTTGTTCAGTTTTTGATTCTTTCCTAAGTTAGGTGAAGAAGGCTAAAACAGTTTATGTCTAGTTTATGTTGATTATCAGAGCAGAACCACAGCCCTTTTTAAAAAAAAATATTGAAGGAACAAAATTCTCCACCGTTGCAACGTCACGTTATATATTCGCTCGTAGAACAGCAACCGAAACGTTAAATCCTTAGCCTATTATTCTTATGGCAAATTTTACGTACTTTCAGAATCTGTAAAAATGTTGCGGCGTTTTCTTTGAAATTTTCGAGTTAAACCAAAAAAAATCGGAACAAGAAACGTGAAACCGTTGTAACATCACGGCAGGATGTGTTCAAAAGAAAGCTGTAAAAGAAATTTGCGTCTTATCTAAACCATCATTCATGTCTCAGACGTCAGCCCAACTAGACCAGCAGCTACAAATCGTTCGAAAATTTGCCTGCTTTTCAACAAGCATCTTGCAAAGTTTTTTGTCATGCTGGTCGTGCGTAACATAACCACCTTTTTTGAAACATAGGGTATTTTAACCATTAGTGGACCCCCTAGTAGAGCCGAAGCACATTTTTCACAAATTTTCAATATTTTAAGCACTTTTTCATAACCCTTTGTACAAAACAATGAAATCTGAAGTCTTTCGAACAATTTTGACTATTTGTTTCATCAGTTATTTGTTTTTGAGCAGAAAAATAGCCAATTGAAAAAAAAAGTTTTTTTTGCCTGTTGTGGACCCCCTTTTCCTATAGTGGACCCGGGTCCATAATCCGATTGTGGACCCGGGTCCACTATAGGCAAACTGTTATTTTTATACCAAATTTAGCCGATATTTGATGTTTTGATGCATGGTGTAGGTCTAATGATAGATATAATGAATAAAAGATGGATTTTGCTCACTTTTCATCTTAAAACAAATATTTTTTGTTAACAAATTTGGCTTTAAACGACAAAAAACCTAACAGACATTTAAACACATTTATTTCCGAAAAAGATCAGAGAAAACGTCTCAAATACCACTGTAAACATAAAAAATAATTTAAAAAGAGTAATCTTGATGCAAATTTTTCCATATTAATTACATAAATGGTTGACCGATACTAAACAATAGAATTGTTTACAGTTGCTGATAAAACCACGCATGTTTATTGGAAAAAAAATGTTTTGTTATTGATTTATTATTATAAAATATCATTTCAAACTGCAATTATGGTTCTTCAGTTAAGTACAATTAACTATAGTATTGATTAATTATAAATTCTTACGGCTTCAGCATTATTGGTACTTTTAACATGAAAACAGCTATATTTATACTCATAATTGAAAAAATATGCGTTCAGGTTGATAACAACAAGCATTTATTGTATGTTTTAGAGAAACTTTTGCTTGAATACACAGTTTTCATCATTTTTGAAGGTTTAATTAACAGGGTCCACTTTTGGAAAAGTTTGGATTTTCGTTGTCCTATATTGGACCCCCATAATTTTTGCTAGAAAATTGCATTTCTTCGCTTTATTTTAGTAAATATCCTTAAACTTACATTACTTCGACTTGTTGAAGTTAAATAATCAGTCAAAAAATGATTGGATGGTTAATTCAATCATAAAATATAAATGCAGTTTTGTTGTGAAAACACTTATTTTGGTGAAAAGGACAATTCAATGTCTGTCATCATTGTTCTAAATGATGCTGAACATGCCAAATAAAAGATTTGTAAACAACAACACGCTTGGAATTGTGATTTTATTGAATTTTCCATTAAAAACCCTTCAGAGGGTCCACTATAGGAAAGGGGTCCACTAATGGATAACGTACCCTAGTTTTTGTGCCAACACATTTTGGAATGAGTCCTTATTACCTGGAATCAACGGCCTTGCTGATTTGCCTTTTACTACCTACTTAAAAAAAATACGCTTGGTACCCCGTCCACAATCTCGTATAGTTCTGGCAATTGCACAAATAAAATAAATAAAAACATATTTTTAAAACGCAATCAACCCAGCACCGTTATCAGCTCATATGCATTTCGCAGTCATCCTATAAAGGAAAGCATTTGCTCGCGACTTCAGTCTAGTCGCGTGCCAAGATGCGTCCGGTTGTGATCCTCGCGGGGATCTTCTCCGTGTTCTGCCTGCTGCAGACTTGCCACGGTGCAGCTGAGGGGGTTAAGTATGGTGAGTTTTGATTTGAGGATTGTTGGATTGGGGGTTTAATTGTTTGATTTTTAACCTTCAGCAAACAAGAATCTTCTGGTGAAGCAAAAGTTCTTTTTTGAGATCCTTCGCAACATCTATCAGCCATTGGAGTTTGAGGAGTATCTACCGTACACCAAATCTTGGGTTGAAGATGAGACCAAGTACACGGATTATGCAAAGGTGTCGGAGTTCTTCGCATTGTTCAAGACGGGATTCCTTCCGAAAGGAGAGATCTACACCATTTTCAATTATTGGTACATGAAGCAGACGAGGCTGTTGTTCAACTTCTTCTACTATTCCGCTGACTGGGACACGTTGTATAAAAATGTGGTTTGGGCTCGTGAGAATACCAACGAGGGAATGTTCATGTACGCGGTTACATTGGTAGTGTTGCATCGTAAAGATTTGCAAGGAGTTGGATTGCCGGCAGTGTACGAGCTGAACCCGTACATGTTCTTCAACGGAGATCTAATTCACGACGCTATGGTGAAAAGAATGTACGATTCGGAGTATGGGTTCCACTCGGTTGGCAAGCTGAATAGAGCTGTGAGCAATTTTACTTCGAAATTTTCCACTAATTATTATGGAGAAGGAAAAATGGCTTATTTCACGGAGGACATTGGAATGAACGCATACTACTTCTACTACATGATGGAATACATTAACTTCCTGGGAGGTGACGAATTCGGATTGAAATACGATCGTCGTGGAGAGCTATTCCTGTACATGCACCAGCAGCTGATGGCTCGTTACAACCTTGAACGGCAATCAAATACGATGGACTTTGTCGAGATGTTGCAGTGGAACTTCCCCTTAAAGGCCGGATACAACCCAATGCTGCGCTATTGGAACGGCGTTCCCATGCGATCCCGAGACAGCGAGTTCACCTTGAAGGGATACGATCCGATGAAGTTGCAAACCATGCTGGAGATCGAGCAACGTTTCAAGCGGGTTATCGATCTTGGATACTACACCTTGAGCAATGGAACGGTCGTCAGCTTCCGAGCTCCAGAAGCCGTTGATTTCCTCGGAAACATGATGGGAGGAAACGCCGACAGCATTGATCGGGATTATTTTAAGGCATACGGCGTATTTGCTCGCATGATCCTCGCTCAAGGAGACTTTTACGGATTCACGTCCGATCTCTGGCCGGGTGCCGTTATGCAAATGGAAACTTCAATGCGCGATCCAATCTACTACCAATTCGTGGAACGTGCGCTTGATCTTTACTGGCGTTTCAAATCCTACCTGCCGCCGTACACCAACGCCGAGCTGAACTTCCCTGGAGTTGAGATCAAAGAGTTTTCCAGCGACAAATTGATCACCTACTTCGAACAGTACGACGCTGACATCAGCAACGGACTACCCTTCAACTACAAAAACTCCCAACAAAAAAGCACCTGGGATTTCCGCGTATTCGCGCACAAAAAGCGAATCAATCATAAACCGTTCAATTACACCTTAACCGTTACGTCCGAAACCGCCGGCAAGGGAGTCGTCCGGATGTACATGGGACCAAAGTTCACCAACATCAAACAGCTAACCCTGCTCAAGAAGTACTTCGTCGAGATGGATCAGTACATGGTGGACCTCGTCGCCGGAGAAAATCTTATCAAGCGCAGCACACACGACTTTTACTACAACATCCGCGATCGTACGACCTACACCGAACTGTACAAACGAACCATGCGGGCGATCAACGACGAGGAGCCACTGCCCCTGGATCTCTCCGAAGCCCACTGTGGATGGCCGGATCGACTGCTTCTCCCCAAGGGACTGCCCAACGGATACGAGCTGACGTTCTACTTTGTGATCAGTCCGTTCCGAGCGCCGAAGGTAGCGCAGTACTCGACGTACGATGCGACGATCAGCTGTGGAGCGGGTTCAGGGTCGAAGTACACGGATGATCTTCCGTTTGGGTTCCCGTTCGATCGAGATTTGGATGTCGGTTCGTTCGTGACCAAGAATATGCTCTTCAAGGACGTGCTCATTTATCACTTTGATCATATGGGCAATTGAGTCAGATTATTTCCACTCATAGAACATAACTCTTAAGTAAAATATATGCTTCAATACAATAAATAAATATCTTAAATGAAATATATATATTTTTTTGCCAATCGTTGAAAGAATTGAAATCCCTGAACATGCTCCAATCAGAGTTACATTACACTACACGACAAAACAAAACTTGTATCATGCGCAGTACGATATCTCATCGGTTCCTCAGAGAAAAGGCTTCCCCGAATCCGATGCAATCGACAGAATTTGATTTTATGTCTACGCGGACTTTCACAAATTTGGTAAATTTTTTAACATAAAAAAATCGAACAATTTAAACAAAACCATGCATCTCCTCCAAATTATATGAGCCATCTACAAGAATAAGGAAGCGCCTGGTTCATAGAGTTATCTACGTGCGTATGTATTGCGTGTACGTACACGAAGGATTTTTAGGTTAAAATTTGTACCCGCCAGCAAAAACAAATGGTAAGCAACAAATGGTGTGCGTGAGATCGGTATTAGATAACTCCATAGCCATTTCCTTTAAGCACAACGGAAACAACCAATACAAATGTTGTCAAGTTCGGGGGTTCCACAACTAGCATTTTTTGTACGATTATCAAAATAAATATTAGAAGTTTAAAATTAATATATTTGAAAAAAAAAAGTTTTTTTTTTAAATTTATTTGATTACTTAAATTTTATGTATCTCATAGGTCTTTGTGTACTTCGGGATGTCCATGGTCATCCAAGGACTCCCTGGAGTTAAAATCTACGAATCTACCGCCGTACAAGCAAGAGGTCGTCGAATTTTTGCCCCCAGATCATACGCGTATAGCATCAGTGCATATGGTATGGATGAGTTTAGATGTCCATGGTCATCCGAGGACTCCTTGGAGTTGA
This sequence comes from Culex quinquefasciatus, assembly GCF_015732765.1. NCBI lineage: Eukaryota > Metazoa > Arthropoda > Insecta > Diptera > Culicidae > Culex > Culex quinquefasciatus. The sequence continues at coordinate 90,881,877 of NC_051862.1, read as the reverse complement.
GAACTACGGGTCTACCGCCGTAACAAGCAAGAGGTCGTTGGATTTTGACCCCGGATCATGTGCGTATAGCATCAATACATATGGTAGACTACTATATGAATGTTTAGTAGTCTAGTAGTCTAAAATTCGACGACCTCTTGCTTGTTACGGCTTCGGACTCGTAGATCTTAACTCCAGGAAGTCCTCGGATGACCATGGACATCCCAACACATTCATATAGTAGTCTACCATATGCACTGATGCTATACGCACATGATTCGGGGTCAAAATTCGACAACCTCTTGCTTGTTACGGCGGTTGATTCGTAGATATTAACTCCAGGGAGTCCTTGGATGACCATGGACATCCCGAAGTACCTACACAAATACCTATGAGATACATAAAATTTAAGTACTCAAATAAATAAAAAAAAATTCAAATATTTTAATTTTAAACTTTTAATATTTATTTTGATAATCGTACAAAAAGTGCCAGTTGTGGACCCCCCGAACTTGACAACATTTTTTATACTTTTGTATGTTTGGTTGTTTCCGTTATGCTTAAAGGAAATGGCTATGAACCAGGCGCTTCCATATCCTTGAGATGGCTCATATAATTTGGAGGAAACGCATGGTTGTTTTTTTAAATTATTAACAAAAAGTGCATTTTCGACCGTTTTTGGTGTAGATCAAGAAATTTGAAATTTTTGACATACTTTCATGAAATTTTCTGCTCTACAATTAAACCGAAGTCAAAAAACGGCATCTAATAATGTTAGATTTTGTTTAACACCCTGGCTGAAAGATCGTCACCCTGTATTTCAGTAAATTCAAAAGTTAGCCTTTATCATGTATACCAACTCTTCTGAAAACACCCTTTGGCAAGGACGTCAAATAAAGGAGTTGACAATTTATTCCACTTAATGTTGCCTTTCCGAGCACTGTGATAATGGGGACGCATGGTTTTAAATAAAAGTGCATTATTTTGAAGCCAAATCGTCACATGTGAAAGAACAAAACTTCAAACGCTTTTTAACATGGGACAAATAAGTATTTGTTGGAAGTTTTGATAGAGTAAGTAAACTTATTTTGGGGACATTTATAATACAAAGCATTTTTTTTTGTAATTTCGGTTAATAGGGGAACTATACCCTTTTTCAGCCTATTTCTATTATCGGCCTATCAGCACTTTGATCGTGAATTACAGCTTTCATAAAGTGTTTTTGACTGTTCCAAAGTCATAAATAGCTCAAATTAAAGTGAGCAAGCAACTCTCCATTGTTGATACATCTGAAAATGTTGATTTAATAGCGGAAAACGGCAAAAGTGATGAGAATTGGTCAAACGGCTTAGGTTGATTAAAAAGGGTATATTTCCCCTATTTATCATTAAAATAAATTAGATTTTAAATGACGAATAACTTAATAAAGTTTGGCAGATTTTAATAAACTTTGATGCAAAATGACTAAACGCGACAAAATCAGCAAGCACATGTACGCCGAATGAAACTCAAAGTATGAATGCAGTTTATTGAATGCAGCAGTGTTCCCGCAGGGCTGCAACTGCTGTTCCATTTTTGATAATTTGCCACAAGCCATCGCTCAATATGACCTCCCAAATCAATAGGTGAAGTTCCAACGTTCATTGATCCCGGCTATTCTGCCTAGAATGGCACAAAAATGCGATTGCAGAGCATTTGGCAACCGTTATCGGAAATGCACTTACATAAGAAGAAATTCGGTTCTGAATGAGAGGGAGCGCAGAATCACCTAGATTGATAACGCGTGGGGATCGTCGGACGGAAGGTATAAAAGCTGCTGGTCGTTCGTTTGGAAAAGCATCCTCAGAGCAGTGCTCGAACTGGAGAGAACAAGATGAGACTGACGGTTGCAGCTATCGCCCTCTGCCTGGTCGCCGTGGCCAGCGCAGCCTACGTTCCCGTGGACAAACCCGTGACCGGTGTCAAGTATGGTAAGTTGGCTGACTATAGTCTCAAGGACCTTCTGGGGGATACAACTAACTGGTTTTTGTTCTCTTCTACACAGCCGACAAGGAATTTTTGATTAAGCAAAAGTTCTTCTTCGAGGTTTTCCGTAACATCCATCTGCCTCTCACGTTCGAAGAGTACAAACCGTACACCAAGACCTGGGTCAGCGATGAGACCAAGTATGTCAACTACAAGGAGGTGGTCGAGTTCTTCGACTACTTCAAGTTTGGCTTCCTGCCCAAGGGAGAGATGTACACCGTCTACAACGTTGATTACATGAAGCAGACCTACCTGCTGTTCAACTTCTTCTACAACTCGGCCGATTGGGACACTTTCTACAAGAACGTCGTCTGGGCCCGCGAGAATGTGAACGAAGGCATGTTCATCTATGCCCTGACCATGGCTACCTTCCAGCGTGCTGACCTCAAGGGAATCGTCCTGCCGGCCATCTACGAAATCTACCCGTACTACTTCTTTAACACCGACATGATCCACAAGGCTCTGTATAAGAAGCTGTACGAACCCAAGTTCGGTTTCGCTAGCAACGGCAAGTACAACGTGGTTTACTCCAACTATACCGCTGTGTACCCATTGGACTATTTCGGCGAGGAAAAGATGAGCTACTTCACTGAGGATATCGGTCTGAACGCTTACTACTACTACTTCATGATGGACTATCCGTTCTTCCTGGGCGAATCCAAGTACAACCTGTTCAAGGACCGTCGCGGTGAGCTGTACTTCTATATGTACCAGCAGCTGATTGCTCGTTACTATCTGGAACGTTCTGCCAACTTCATGGGACCGATTGAGGAATTCACCTGGGAACAGCCCATCAAGACCGGATATTGGCCCAAGCTGAGCTTCTGGAATGGAGTGCCATTCTACGGACGTTACGATAACTTTGTCATTGCCCCGAAATACTTCTACAAGTTCGACATGATCAAGGACTACGAAGCCCGCCTGCGCCAGACCATTGACAAGGGATACTTCTACCTGGAGGATGGATCCAAGATTGACCTGCGCAAACCCGAATCGATCGACTACCTCGGAAACCTGTTCAACGCCAACCCCGACAGCCTGGACAACGAATACTTCAAGCACATTGAATTCTTCGCCCGCAACATGTACAGCAACTCTGACATGTTCTACTCCGGATCCAAGGTTTGGCCGAGCGCTCTGATGCAGTACGAGACTTCGATGCGCGATCCCTTCTTCTATCAGCTGTACAACAAATTCCTGTCTTACTACTGGCAATTCAAGAGCTACCTGCCCCTCTATACCTTCGAGGAGCTGAGCTTCAAGGGACTCGAGATCAAGAACGTTGTTTTCGACAAGCTGATGACCTACTTTGAATACTTCGATGCTGATATCAGCAACGTCATCCCGTCTGGTTTCACCGGAGAGAAGTTCTGGGACTACTCCATCTTTGCCCGTCAGAAGCGCATCAACCACAAACCGTTCACCTACACCATGGATGTCTACAGCGAGTTCGCCGGCAAGGGTGTTGTCCGCATGTACATGGGCCCGAAATTCTACGACGTTAAGCAGCTGCAGTACCTGAAGAAGTATTTCGTCGAGGTTGACCAGTACATGTACGACTTTGTCGTTGGCAAGAACAGCATCGTCCGCAACTCTCGCGACTACTACTGGAGCGTCCGCGACCGCACCACCTACAGCGAACTCTACAAGAAGGTCATGACCGCCTACAAGGGTGAGGACAAGTTCGCCATGGACATGTCTGAGGCCCACTGCGGCTTCCCTGATCGTCTGCTGTTGCCGAAGGGTCTGCCCAGCGGCTACGAAATGACCTTCTACTTCATCATCACCCCGTACTACGCCCCCAAGGTCGAGCAGTTCTCCACCTTCGACTACTCGTACAGCTGCGGTGTTGGATCTGGCTCCAAGTACATCGACACTCTGCCGTTCGGATTCCCCTTCGACCGCGAGATCGACTTCAGCTACTTCTTCACCAAGAACATGTACTTCAAGGATGTCATCGTGTACCACAGCGACGACATGAAGTTGAATACGTCGTACTAAACACTACCGACCGACTGATGATGGACCGTTGAGCTATTTCTGTAGAATAATGAAATCCAATAAAATCAATTGACAACCAAAATACTGCATTTATTTTGCAAACTATTCACTGGCTTTGAAGAACAAATCTTAATGTTGTTTAAACTTTATTTTGTCAAAGTGTTAGACATTAGTTATCAAACTCTTTTAATTACGAACCCATACTAGCCTCACACTACGGATCAAGTCTCCTCACTCTCCCCTGAATCAAGGAGACGGTCCACGTGGTCTATGCATCTCCCCCATATACTCTGATGCTACACGCACATTATCCGGGGTCAAAATACGACTGCGGCAGACATGCAGATCTTAACTCCAGGGAAGTCCTCGGTTGATCTTTGACATCCCAACATACATTGATTGTCGCTGGAATATCGGGACAATTGCATTATTCATGAATTTCTTTTCTGCTAAATTACGAAAACAGCTGGTGTTTTTTGTACTTTTTATTAGTCCATCATGAAAATACAGTATGATTTGAGAAAACCGCGTTCTCCTTTTAAATTACAAATTATATTCCACCAATTTTCTTGAAAAAATCAATGGTCTTGTTGTGACGCTCCAGTGCTTGGTTGATCTGTGTATCCTTGGTGGCGCCCTCCTTGTTCATCAACTGCTTCCTGGAACGCGCCAGCATGTCGTAATTAACCGAAAAGTACTTGATCTCATCGGTAACTAAATTTAGCTTGCGCAGATGTTCAACGCAAATGATCAGCTCGTAGCTTCCCAGGTTATCCTTGCGGGCAGTGCGTCCCTTGATTTGCGTTTCCTCTTTAAGATCATACGAGAAAAAGGTTTGAATGACATGGATTCCTCCGTTCTTCTCAACGGCAACGCTCGATTTGTAGTCCACGCCACGACCCATGTCACGAGTGGCCAACGTAACCGTCTTGGCCACTCCGGCGTCGTTGATGAAGACTTCCATGTCGTCTTCGTCAGTGTCGGCGGTCAGAACGTTCAGCCGATCCAGCTGCGACGAGAATTCCTTCTTGAACGCGTTGATTTTGATGTCCGTTTCGAAAAACACCAGCACCGATCGCTTCTTGTTGATCGTTGCGTTGATGTTGGAAAAGATGGCGTTTATCCAGTCATTTTCCGTTTCGTAGCAAACAAAGTTGCTGAACTTGTTGAATTTAAGGTTGGAACCACCGAAAAACGATGGCATGACTGACGAGTTTAGTATTTGATAGTGTTCTTTCACCGCCTTCTGCTCGTACTCGTTCAGAGTTGTGAGAGTTCCGGTAACTCCAAGGATCAGTGGATAGTTTTCGGGAAGTTTTGCGTACGAAATGCTTCCGGTGTCGAGCATCATGTATCCGTAGTTATCACTCTCTGGGTTGGAACAACCTCTGGTCAGCTTCAAGTAGATGAACGCATTGTAATAACCAGCTTTTGTACGATCACAGTACTTGCCGAGTGAAGTTCTACAAGTTATGTTTCCGTCGGAATTCAGTCGGAATCTGTTCAGGAAGGGATCGTCAATAACTCTTTGATTGACATCCAGCGCCGTTGAAATCATCTTATCCAAATGAGTGATGTACAAGGATTTGTTGGTGTAAGTTTTCTCTTCCAAATCCTCTCCAGCAGCTTCAAGCAGAGTATAACATGCCGGCTGATTGATAAATTCCACCAACTTTTTCATTTCTGGGTGGTCACTGTACCCCTCAAACTCCTTAATCTTCCGTTTGATGAACCCTGCGCTCCAATTTCCCTTCATAATCAGATCCCAAATCTTATCTTGAATCAACGTCAAGCCCGGAAGTTTCGGGCAAATCACTTGACTGTACGATTTACCATAGAATTTTTCAGTGAAAAACACGTCCACCTCGTCGATCAGCAGAACCTTCTTCTTAAAGTTACCAGCGTCCATCGATTTACTATGGTTTCGGACCGTTGGCATTCCCAAACACTGCAAAATGTAATTTTCGGCATTACCAGCAACATTTGCTAGTTGCTTCGTGGCTACTTCAGCGAATGTTTCGTACTCTATCTTTTCATCCACCGAAAAGTACTCATAAAACTCTTCAAAATCCTCCGAATCCCGCTTCGCCAGGTACTCGCTGTAGCACATGATCTGAACGGAGTGGCCAAACAGGGCTAGAATAGTTGCGGTTAGTCCAAGGATGAGGGATTTGCCCTGTCCGGTCAGCACCTGTGCCAGATGCTTCTTGACGCCACCGTTTTCACTGTCTGCGCTGAGCAGTCGCAAAACGCACAATATCTGGATGCAGTGCGGCTTCAGATATTGACCCGTGCTAGCGACATCCTTCGATGTGCTCAGCGCCCAAACCACCGACAGTCCTGCCAATATCTGTGGCAGCTTGTTTTGCTTAAACTCCAGCGTCCATTGCGAGGTCAGAACTATCTCTACCTTACCTTCAACATCGCTCACAATCTTGGTGATCTTGTCATCGCATTCAAGATCCGAATATATTTTCATGTACTCTTCAAACTGATTCACGTATTTGGCGTAACCTTCACGCAAAAATCCTTCGTCAAAATCTTCGTTGTTGCCGGCTCGACACAGCTCAAGCGCTTTGTCAATGTTGATCGCGTTCATGTTGCGAATATACCAGAACGATTCCTTAATCAGCAGAACTCGCTTCTTAAAGTCCGCAAACGATACACTTTCTTTGATCACGGTCAAAAACGGCATGGTACTTTCCTCCAAAAATCGATTGAAGGAGAGGTAGTCCGGTTGTTCTTTGAAATACATCAACGAACTTCTAACCGAAGTAATCAACAGATTCATCGCTCCAATCTGGTTGCTTTCGGTTAGAGCGCTTCCATCGGTCCATGTTGGTTTCGCTGCCAGCTCGTTGATGTACCCGAGTAAGGTTTTTATGGTATCGACCAGATAGTGCTTGGGGACCTCTGCCTCTTCGTTCAACACTTGGTACAGTTGGGAAAACTTTTTCACGTTCGTAACCTGGTAGCACTTCAAGTCACTGTCCTTCCACTTGTTATCCACCAGAAGCAGAACCTTGCTCATGAGGAAAATATCAATTTGCTCCTCACCAGGCATTCTTACGTACCAATTCAACGGAATGTCGTGAAGATCGATGAGAAACTCGTCATATACGCGACAAAAGCTGATAAACTCGACCAGCTCAACCTTTTTGTCCAATGCCTGACTCATGCATTGTAGCAGATTGGTTTGAATTTCTTGAACATCTTTTTTGAAATAGTCTCCAGGAAGTTTAGTTGAAACATTTGAAATTACTTCGTTGCGTTGCTTCCAGTAAGCGGTAAAAACTTCAATCAGATCTCGGTAATCGTTGAACGCCATCCGGTTCTCGAGGATGGCACTGTTCATAAATCCGACTTGCTTCAGCAGGATATCATTATCGATGGTGTTATCAGTGCAGATGAACGGACCAGCCTGGGCGACGTAACGTAGTGTGTTGTGAGTGATCACACGAAGTGACTCCAGCGAATCTCGCTTAAAGTTTCCAGAAAGACAGAAGTTCATGTACAGCTTCAGCAGACAGGTGAACATTTGCATATTTTTCTGATCTTTGGCAAATACATGAGCTATGGTGTCGTCTAGCAGACAAATCCAAACGTGCAGTTCGTCCGGTAGTACTGTATTGTCCTCAACTTCCCAGCTGTTTCCAAGGGCTCTGTTGGTCTGCTGAATGACGAGTTGCATCTCTTCGGTTGGCTCCAAGTCACGGAATACTTTGAATGTGTACTGAAAGCGATTATTTGGCACGTATTTTCCAGGCTCGAAATGATTGACCAAATTCAACAGCAGTCCAAGTTGTTGCTTGAGGCATGAATCCAGTGTTGAATCCGGTTTCCATCCGGAAATATCACACATTTTCCATTCATTGTCGTCATACTCTAACAATTGTTCGATTTTGGCTTTGCCTTTCACTTCATTTGCAAGCTCGAGCAAACTCTTGCACAGGAAGAAGTAAATATGGTTCGTTACTGGTACTACGTTGCGCAGGTGGTCTTCCTTGATGTTTGTTATTTTCTTGAAACATCTTTTCATGAGAATGGGTAAAATTGGTTTGAAAATATTCTTATCCAGTGCGTTGATTATGTCAGCGAAAAGTTTCAAATCGTTTGCGGTTACGAAAAGAAGCTGTTTTTCCGGCATCTTGGCTAAATCCTTCTTCATAGCTGTTGGACATTTCTCAAGCAACTTTGTTTTATGCATCCGTACACCTTCCCGGGTGCAATTCTTGAGAGTATCCGTCCAATTTGATTGCGGTCGTCCGAAGAAGCTACTTAGAGAACTGAACACGTAGTTCCTGACGTTCATCTTGTTCTCTTTTTCAGCGTGCTGCGAGATTATGTTCTTAAGTCGAGTAGAGAGGTATTTGTTTTCGTTGATAGCTGACATCATTTTGCCTGCGTTATTCTTACATTTTAGTACAATGTTGTACAGTTGCAGCAAATCTTCTGCGTTCTGCAGGTTGGTTATAGTTTCACCGCAAACCTCGTTCATGACGGTTTCAAAATCATTTTTGGCTTTCTTGCTCTCTTGCAAATCATCGTCGAGCAAAACTTTAATAATTTTAATATTCTTCCACAAAATCTCGCGTGCCTCGCGGAAAGAAGTGGCCTGATCCAGCGCACTAATTTGGTTTAGTTCAACTCGTGCCACATAGCTCAAACCTGAGGTCAACAGCGCGCTTTCGCGGTGCAGCTTGAATTCCACCGAACCAGATCTGAACCTACCGGAGTAGGCAAGTTCGCCTTTTGCCGACAAGTTTGGGTGAGCCTTGATGTATTGTCCATCGTAGCTTACAAGTTTTGTTCTAAGTTTTAAGCAGTCAGTAGACAGTGGAGTGGGTTTATTCAAACCTATCTTTCGGTTATCATTGCTCGTAGAAGGTCCCTGAATGATAAACTCCGGAAGAAAGGTTTCTGCTGATTCTTTCCAATCTCCAGCTGGATGTACTTCATCGTCCGAATACGTTGACATTTTAATGTCTTCCTCGGGTTGTGCATCGGAAACCGGTTCTTCTTCATCAATGTTTAATATTTTACCTGCTTCTGGTTTTGTTTCTTCCCCGTCTTGCAGTCCACTAGGGCCAGCTTCGTCGTTATCTTCCCTCTCGGATTCATCCAAACAAAAGTTCAGCATGTTTGACACCAGTTTCTCCGTGAATGATTCCTTTTTGTCCTCCTCTATGTTTGCCTCTTCAACATTGTCCACCTCATCTAACCCATTCTCCTCTGGCAAAATTGGCCCAGGGGCATTGTTTTCGACAAACAGCCAGTCAGCTCCATCCTGGGGACCTCCCCCAATTGGCAGCAGGACATCGGAAGTGTTGTCCTCGTCCCCGCTGGATTCGTTGATCACGACACCATCCTTGATGTTGCGAACGCGCATTATGCAGATCCTAGAGAAATGTGATCTTTTGTTACAATTCAACAATACAAAATGGCTGAGAGTGAACACGTTCGTTCGCGTTTTGGAGAAGCGTAATAAGTTTGAAATTTTCACTTTTCGGACATCTTACCTTTACAGTGGCGTTACGTCGACTACGACGAGCTGGCACAAAAAGTGCCTTCAGCCAATAGAAATCAACAATAAAATAATAACACTTGGCAAATTTTATCTCTCGTGAAAAGCTGAACCGAACACTTCAAGTTCAGTTTTGCATTTAAAACATGTAAACACACTGCGACTGGAAAAACAGCACTACTGGAATGGCACCAACACTCGTTTGTGCACGCCAAGTTAGCCCTTGCTTTGTTTATGTTGGCTGTCAAATTATGAGCAACTGTAAGTTAGGCGCCAAAAGGAGAACTGTGCTCAGTTAGCAGTAAGGGCAAGGGTTTTATAGCAGCAGGCAGTTGGATGTGTGTAATTAATTTCTGTACCGATTTTGTTCGATTTTTTTTGTAACTTGAAGTTGCTTGATTTACCTGTTTCTATTCAGGCAACAATTAGGTAGGTTAATAAATATTCGGGCAGGGAATGATCATGAAAGTTAAAGCTGTCAGAAATAAATGAATTAACAGGTTAAAATCCTGTTTGTTAAATAGGTAGACATTATTTTAGAGATGTTCTGAAAAGATATTTGATATTTAAAAGCTGAGTGCTGTTATCAGAAGAGTTCCTTAGGATTAGCTAAAGTAAAGCAGTTTTGAAATCAGGAGTTTTGGGTTGACTCATCAGCCATGAAGGAGTTAATAGATATTAAGATTATTCATTTTTTAATTTTCACATGCTGCATGGTCCAACTAGCTTTCATATTTTAAACATAATAGGCAAGACAAACTCGAGCCAAACATTTCATTAGGGCACAAAACCAAAACGTAAACATTTGGGATTATTCCACTATTCCATTCATTAGTACACTCCCTACATGCCCTCCAAGAATGAGATTGAAAGCAAACAATTTCCTATTGAAAAAATCAAAAACACAAAAGTGCACATAACAATGTTCACTCCAAACCAGAAAAAAATGTTCAATTGTGCCCTTTTCTTTTTCGTTAGTTTTTCATGGTTAAGGAACTTTCTATATTATAAAGTGAACTTTTCATACATTCTTAACACTAATTCACTTCAAAACAAAGTTTAGTTTACGTTTCACAAAGGATTCATGCAGAAAAAAAAATCATCGAAATACAATATTTAATAAGGCCCGCGGATACTGTTTAGTACACTTTTGAAGAATTTTTATGTTTCACATATACCTTATCTACACCATTCGATCACAAAACTTCACCAATTGGATACTAAAGCCCTATGTCAGTTTTTATGTGCAACGGTAAAAAACACGATTTAAAACCATTTCTGATTACTTTTTTTCATTTTAACTATGGTCCCCTTCGAACGAGCTGTCAAGTAGGACCTTTTCTGTCAAGAAGGACCGAGAGGTTATTTTTTCAAAATTGATTTAAAAATCCATTTTAAACTCTTTGTGGTCGTACAAAGGGTAATTGTACTCAGAAAAATAAGCTTTATCGCTGTAAACAATAATATCAGCAATCTAAGCTTCATTTTAGGACCCAATTATCAAAATTTCCGCTGAATTCCTCATTATTTCTAACTAAACAAAAAGGCCCATAAACATCATTAAAAACAACAATCAGGTGAAATCGCTTTAGTGCCCTTTCAGTTCTCTTCGAAATTGCATTTAGAAAGGGCCCATTATGAACATCAGTTGGAAAGTTAAAAGGGCCCAATAACGAGAACTGCGATAACTTGAAAGTTTCAGCGATGATCTATCTATATGATTTCGTAATTGAAATACGCATCTTTTGGTACCCTAACATGTACCCAGGTTTCTAAGCGAAGATGGCGTTTGAATGGCGAACGTCCGAAATGTCAAAATCACGTGGTGGTACCAATATTCCGAAAAAAGTGTGCCATGGCATGACAGCCACATTTGTTTTCTAATGTTGGTGCTACTGCGTGATTTTAACACTTCGGATGTTCGCTATTCTAACGCCATCTTCGCTTAAAAACCTGGATAGGTCATCACTGAAACTTTCTGGAAAAAGACGATTTTTTGCCGTATTCGTCATTTTCCCATTTTTGCGCGTGGTGCGTCGAAAACCCCAGTTTTTATTTTTTTTAAATCGTATCTCAGAAAATTGGAAACATAGCTTCACAATTTTTTGATATGTTATTTAAAACTTTCCGAGGAATCAGGTAAACATATTTTCAGATGTAGGTTCTTTGGTCCCGATACCTTAAAAACAGCATTATAAGTTTTCATACGACCTTTTCAAATGTTAAGCTAGATTTTTGAAACTTCTTACTATTTTTCCCAAACTGCCAAACTAATCACCTTTCTTTTGCGTCTAAGACAGATAAAATCGGATTGTATGGTGCGGAGATATATTTTCTTGAAAAATGTGGTTTTTGCGAAAAATGACGAAATAGGCAATTTTTCGGACCACCCTAGCACGATGTAGGTCTCCCTTATGGCCAAACAAAAAAATACGGGTCTAATTATTTTGGCCAAGGAACCCCCAGAAAAATTGAGCCCGATCGGAGAACTTTTTTTTCGAATCATGCTGTTTTCGTGGGGAATTGCTGTATAGATTTCTTTTCAAATAGGAATTGAAACAAGTTGTCCACTTTTTGCCAGCGATTTTCTCGAATCGCGGTTTTTGGTTTTGTGTCCTTATGAAATGTTTGGCTCGAATTGTCGAGTAAATCGCTACTTTGCTATTAATCGACTTTTTATAACGTCCGTCCGATGAAGCCATTTTGCTTATTATTCATTCATACAAGCTCCGTGCGAATTTTAGGGAAGTTTAAACAAAAATGCTTTGAACTTTTTGTTAAATAATCCTTCAAAATTTGACTAGTTAGTTATAGATTATGATAAGGAATATCAAGAAAAAATGTTTCACTATAAAAACACAAATTTAAAATTTTCTTTTTCAATCGAATGGAATAAATAAATACATTTTGACTTAATTTACCCCTTTACATAAGAAACTCGTTTTTGGAAACTGTTCTCTACAACCTGGTTGCCATGTTTAGTAGGGACCTATAAATAGAGGGAAATGAAATGTTCTGAGAGAAATTTCAAACACCCAAAGTCATTCAAATTTAAGGTTAAAAATCTTGAAATTTTTCTTTAGTGCTGGCAAGATTCGTGTACCGAACAAGCACAAACATAACAAAAATTACCAGATTATAATAATTAACAGTTTTACAATGCTTGTGACTGTTATAAATCTCGTTTTTTGGCCAACATTATTTGAAATTGATTCCAACCTTGTTCTTCCATGGTCTTGTTGCTTGATTGGAACCCCGATTTGACAGTTCGATTGGAACCCTGAGAGTGACATTCCGCCTCTCCATATAGGTTCTCTAATGTTTAGCATTGTTCCATGGTCCATTTTCCATGCTGCATGTTCATGACACATTGTACAAGGAAGTGATTTTTATTCAGTGTTTCTTGGTTCTTTTAGCTTTGATGTTAAGGTAATTTCAGAAAAAAAAGCTTGAAATCTGCTAAATTTTGAATCAAAAGTTTTAATGCGAGGTCAAATTGGTTATAAAATTTGATGAATCCATCGATTTTCAGCAACTTTTCTGAAAAAATATTCTTCAAAATGAAAAAAAAAAAAAACTTTCAAAAAAGTCTATCATGGTGCCAAACATCAGATTTCAGTACATAGGTTAAATGCGTCATGCGTCTCCATTATGATCCTATTGAATGCCTAACGTATAATAACTCATAAACATTACAATTCTTTTACAAAGGATCAAGTTCCTGTAGTTGTATATTTGTCAAATTCTTCCTCATCCTCATTCCTCAACCAAAAAGTTTTACTGGAAAAGACATAAAACTCAAGTTTGAAACATAAACAAATTGAAATGCAAATCTCTCCACAAATGGTACTTTTCGCGGCTCGTTCCATCCCGGCAAATCGGGCAGTTGGTCTTTCCCACCACTTGAAAACATCTTCGCCATTGCAATTGGCCACTTGGCCTCCTCTAGTGCCACAGTATAATTTCGCGTTAATTGGATTTATGCCTGCCGAGAATAAGGGCATTACCTCCTCTCGCCGTGGTGATGCCTGCTAACAAGATTATCCTCACCATCCCTCCACCCTCAGTTGGACCCAGCATGATCCACCAAGCAGCAAAAAATGTGGGAGGGCACGAACAGAATGAACTTTTAAAAACATAGCTTTTAATTTAGTTTTCCTGTAAAAATTTCAAATTCTATATTTTTGGAAGAAATTTTGAATTCGATTAACTGTGTAGATTTTCCTCGTTCCACGGTTTAAAACACTCACCCTCACTGTGAGTGGTCCTTAAAAAGATTTGTGCTACAGACTCACCTGCTGGAATGCGCCCCAAGCTGCTGTGCAGAGAAAACGATTGCCGCCGGGGAGATTTTAATTTGAACGTGGGCGAGATATGCTTATACACCATGGAGATTTTATGAAATGCCCCGGAAAACATATTCCAGCGATAAGCATTTGAATGTCGCTCTTTCTTGGAGAAAGACGAATGTGTTGTTGACAGGACCTGGTGTGTGTGTGCACGTAACATTTTTGAATTCATTCCTCGGAAGAGTGAGCAAATTTAAATTCAATAAGGATGTGTGCAGACTTCTTCAATATGGCTGGCTTCAAAATGTCCAGATGAAGTGGAACTTACGATACATGTAGTTCTCAAATTACAAGTAAATCAGAGAATTTTATAGTAAATGGCTTCCATTAGATCAGATCAGAAGAAATATGTTATTAAAAACTTTGTGTTTGAACAAACACCAGTGATAACCCAGACACGGATTTTCTTTCGTCGATTTTCCTCTTTCATATAGCATCTTCTACGCCCAAAGATATCACGTTTTGTGACTTGTGTATTAAAGCAAGATCTGTTACTTGCTCTATCGACGAGGGCTCATCACCTTGCGAACCGGGATGTACGTGCGTTCGTAACATGTGACCGCACTGTGTTCACGTGATTTATGGATGGTCCATTTATTCAAAAATTATAGGATCACAGAATAAATTATTACAGTTAGAATTTAATCATTCTCCGCCAACTCAAACAGTTTTTGCACAGACCCCTCTTCGATTTCTATAAAAAAATTGCTTTGATGGGCACTTTTTTAGTGATTTGTAGCTCGAAACCGTAAAGGCATGTGTAAAATTGGACGCCCAATTGGATAGCGTATTCAAAATTTAGGAAAAAAAGGTTTTTACACAAAAACGTTACTTTATCCACCTTGGTGCCTTCCTCACATTCAAAAAGTCAATACATTCAGTAAAAATAGCAACATTCCACCTTACCAAGTTTAACAAATTATCTTTATAACTCATTTCTTTTGATAGGGTTCGCAGACCTTCAATATTTCTGGCTCATCAGCAAGGTCTGATAAAAAAACCTATCCAACGATAGTTCGCATAAAAGATTCAGACAATATTTCTATCACAATATCTAAAATCCGGCCTCCAAAAAGTGTATAAATAACACTTAAGTGCTAATAACTTTTGATAGGGTTGTCAGATCTTTGATGTTTTAGGCTCATTTGTAAGGTCTTTTTAAAACCTTTCTGAAAATGTATAACTGATAGGTTTTCTTGCAAAAACCACCCTTTTTACAATCTTCCGGACATACGCAAAAATCGTTTTTTGCCTTTCTCACAAAAGAAAGGTTTAAGGTTTGCTTTTGGAAAAACGCTTTTCTCAGAAATCTTAAAAAATTCGCGCACAGCGGGGAATCGTCCCAGAAAAAAAATCCTATGTCTAATTTGAAGGTTTTGATGGGCTCTTTCGATTGAATTTTAGCCCGAAACCCGGATCTCAAAGCCTGATTTTTGAGAGCTCTTTTTCTGAAATACTTGTGCGATGTCTGTATCCGCTCTTAAAAATTTGGAATTGGGGTCGGAGACGAACATTTTATTTTTCGATTCACAATTTTCGACCAGTTAATGTGGTCAAAGACATTTTTAGAGGTATTTTTTGGCCTATTTTAAAGATAACACTTTTAAATTAAAAGAATTCAGTTTCAAACCAAAAGCCATTCGAAAACATGCGCCATAAACTGCTTGGGCCCAAAATTTGAAGCTTTTCCAAAATTTATTTCCAGAGATATAGCCATATTAGTGTTTTACGTCTTATTTTTACCCTATTTTTTCCTATTAAATTTTTGATTTTACACAGAATCCTAACTGAACATCAAATTCGAAGTCCCGGTGCGTTCTCGCTCGAAAGATCGACAAGTCGTCAAGTCGAAGCATAAACGCCAGCACATTTACGCTTGCGCGTTTTACGCTGCGCGTGAAAGTGTTCTTTCTGGCTTCTCATAATAGATGGACAAAGTGCAATATCGATACATATTTTTTTAAGTTAATCATAGACTAACATTAAAGACTGATTTTTTTTTTCTTATAATGTCAATTCAATATGTTTATCTTTATTAAATATAATTATATTGCGACCCATAATGTACCTCTGAAATTTAAAAAAAAGATTCGATGTTTCTGGAAAAATTATTGCACCAATATATTTGTCAGAGTTTCATCATTTTGTAAGAAAGGCTCTATTTCACCTCTGGTGAAATTAAATCGGGTTTTTAGCATAACATTTGAAGTACTTAACTAAACTTGCTGATTTTAAATAGAGACCTATGGGACCCCAAGACGGATCGAATGAAACTAATACGGTCTGTTGGGTCGCGGATCCTATTATGACAAATTTTTGTATTACCCCCCGGTCACGCAGTGTTTCTCTCATTGACCGCTGGGAGCGCTAGTAGGTTGACAGTACAGACTGTCACGTTTGTTATTGTTTATCTTCGTGATGTTATTTCTGTGATTTAGATTTAAGACTTCGTATTTTGTATAATTGTGAAATAAAGTTCTTCTGTGTTGAACCTCCGAGGAGGCAGGAAGCCTCTCGGAGCCTGAAAACCACCGTGTTTTATTTGTTCGGTGAGAAAAGTCTGCGTCCGCCGTCGTCCCCGAAGCTCCACCGTCGTCCGTGAGTTGTTGGTTCCGGCAGTCCCGCAAGGAGTTAGAACACAACGTAGGGACTGGCCGATTGGGCCGAACACGGTCAAAATCCGTTCATCCAGTCCGGAGATAATCGAGTGACAATTTTTTTGTCCACCCACCTACACACATCCACACAGACATTTGCTCAGAACATGATTCTGAGTCGATATGTACGTGAAGGTGGGTCTACGAGGTCAAATTAATAAGTTCATTTTTCGAGTGATTTTGTAGCCTTTCCTCAGTAAGGTGAGGAAGGCAAAAAGGGGAGTGAATGGTTATGTCAACCCAAGAGAAGTTTGGGGCGCGGACTTAGTAATCTGGATATGACTCTCACCAGATTGATGTTATTTTTGGGGGTGTGTATTATCTATTTTTTTCATCCGTACATGCTTTTTGTGTACACGTTTTCTCATACAATATTACATGCTTTTGCTCACAAAGGTGATGTGTATGCTTTTGCATGCGATTTTACACAGATATTTTTTGCGGTGAACGTCGACTTGTTGAGGTTTTGCTGACCGTATGATTTTGCGTTTTTTTTGCGATATGCATTGCCCGAAAGAAGCGTTATTGATGACGACGTTGAATTCTTCAGGCGGGGAGTATTGTAAATTTGAAACTCGGGTTTATTTATTTTGGCCAATGAACTCCCATGCCAAATTTGAGCCAATTCGGAGCAATTTGATCTGGATCCTGCTGGTTTAACGGAACAACACAAGTTGATCAAAATGACCTCCTCCTGAACACGGAATATGTTTTTTTCTAATAAAAAAAATTTGGGCAAGCAAAATAAAATGTACAAAGATCAAACATTTGTCAAATTGAAAATTATAACAAAAAGAGCGAGCTGCCTTTATTGACAGAAAGTATCATAGTTGTATGCAATCAAATTGGCAATCAAAACTCCTATTGACATCCAGACCTTTCTGTATATTCTTTATTCCATAACATTCTGGCACGGTGGAATATACTGCTACCGTCATCAGGGTTGGATCTGGGAGGGGTGCGATCTCATCCTCCAGACCCAATGTCACCCCTGATGAAGGTAACAGATTTCAACAGCTTGATTTACAAAATGTTGTTTTAAAATATTTTGTTGATTTTTAATAAAAACTTCACCTAATCCACCTTCAAGTGGTTGTTGCCTTCCTCGGATTCACATAGTGAATACATTCAGTCAGAATTGAATAATCCCCCTTAACACATGTTAAATTCTTGACTTTTTTTTGATAAGGTCCTATAAACAAATCGACGGTAACATTTCAAAAGGCATCATGTACATTTTGACACTTTCTGGGTTATTGCATATTCTGAAAGTACTCCTAATAAGCTTCCTCTCCACCAAAAATGAGCAAAAGTTACTTCAGTAAAGTCTGTTTAATCATGATTTTAAATAAAGTAACATAAACAAAATCACTGCCATCAACAGTCCCTGTTTATATAGCCCTGTCAACCTGTCAAACAAAAGACTACATGAACCTCGTGACGAAAAAAAAACATCATGAAAAAAGCGCCATGTACATTCGGCGAAGAAAAACGAATCATAACAAAGCGTCCCCCTCAATGACAGCAGGGTGATATAGACGTTGGTGATTTCAAAAGAAGTTATGTTTGTTTTTCTCAAATAAAATTACGGAAATAATGTTTTATTGAATTTGGATGATCAAGTATCAATAAAAGCAAGATTTTTCATTGTTTGTTGTGATTAGAACATCTTATTTTGCTTTTATATTAAAATGGGAATTAAAAATGGATGCTCAACATTCAAATGCGTTTTTCTCAAAACGCATGGTTTGTACATGATGCTTTTTGAAATGTTGGCGTCGAAATGTAAACATTGAGTGTATCCCTTTCACACCTTATGTCAAAGTCCATCGGAGTAAGCGGGATACACTCAATGTTTACATTTGTTTATAGGACCTTATCAAAAAAAAGTCAAGAATTAACACTTAAGTACTTATAACTTTTGAAAGAGTTGTCAAATCTTCAATTTTTGCACGCATTAGAAAGGTGTTCGGGCCGAAAGCTGTCAGCCCGAAGAAAATTTTACAACTGAGCAGTGTCCAACCCCACGGCTACTGCGATCGACGACAAAGCTGGCAACCGCGCGCCGATGACGACGGTGCGAGAACGAGAGAGAAGGAGAGAACGACGCAACGAACGCACCCGCGTGAGGAGAGTTTTTTGGCGCGCAACGAACGAGTTAGCGCGATCGTGCGAGAAGCTGGGACAAGTTCGCCGCAAGCAGCCGAAGTGACCGGACGGAAGTCGCCGCCGCGGATCGCGAGTTTTTCGGAACAAACAAAAATTAGTTGCTAAATAGATGTAGTAGAGAAACTCGAGTGTTTTAATCGGTGTTGCTTGCGATAATCCGACCCTCCCAAGTGGTTCCCCAAGTCCGCCGGAATAGTGCAAAAATACAGTCCACAAATTGAACTCGAAATCGAACAAAAGGTCTTTCCATCCATGAATCCAACGATGGTTCGCAAGGCAGATCCGGACAATATTTTCATTCAAATATCTGGCTATCCGGCCTCTAAAAAGTGTCTAAATCAAACTTAAATGCTTATAACGTTTGATAGGGTTGTCAGATCTTCAATGTTTTGTAATTTTACGAGTGATTTTATAGCCTTTCCTCAGTAAGATGAGGAAGGCAAAAAACTAACCCATTGATAAAAATTATAATTAATTGAATGATATTGTATTAAAACTATATTATAACTTTATGATCAAAATTAATTCAGCACGATGACTTAAAACAAATACCAAGTGATGCTGCAATGTAAGAAAAGCAGATACAACTTTGCCTCACACAACACACTAAACAACGATGTCCTGTTGAATGCCAACACAACGTGCAGTCCTGTGATGTCAAGTGAGCCAGACAAATTGCGGTCCTGCTGGTTTGCACTGGACTGTGCTGCCTGAGTTGATCCTGGATGGTGCCCATTGCCCATTGGGTAGACCACAGCAATTTGGGATGGATTTCCCGCTGGGCCTGGCTCCATTCGTCGCTGTGCGTGTGTGTTGTTATGCCAGGAAGTCCAACGGTCCAGCGCGGTCAACGGATGTCATTTTCACGCCCATTGTGTGCTGTGCCGTTGTGGTCGATCCTGGGGGTTTGGTTTGGGTCCGGGGGTAATTTGTTTCTCGGGCGGTCGGTCGATTCCGAAGAGACTCCCTTTTCTCTGTGTGATGATATGAAATATGCAGAAAATATGGCCATCAACGTTGTGATTTGATATCGTCAGGCTTGAATTTCCTCCCCCGGAAAACGCTTCGGATGGTGCGAAAGTTTGAAGGTTATTTGAGCTGAAGTGCTATTTTTAACGCGTGTGGCACATTCCGGCAGGAGTTGACTTGCAACGGGAAATTGGATTCGCTCACTTGCCTTGAGGTCATGACTTGGCTTTTAAATGAATAAATCCCTGATGTATTTTTCTGGATCAGCCTAAGTTGTTAAAAATGAATGAATTAAAAATTAAAATTTGCACTACATTTTCGCAAATTACCTTTTCTTTTTTTCTATTCAAGCTTTAATAAAAATTTGCGAGCAGGTCATACGAAAAAAAAGTGTATAAATATATGACAATCTTTATCTTGAGATAAAATTTTCTGATCGATTTGGTGTCTTCTAGATCACTTCTCATTACACGGTTGTCCGAATTATTACTACGCAAAAGTTATTTGAAGAAAAGCTATTTCAGCAATTACATGTTGCGTAGTTTTAAAATTGTGAATGGTTAAAAAATATACCTACCGTCATAAGGGGTGACATTGGGTCTGGGGGGTGAGATTGGGTCATACAAATTTCCTCATTTTTGTATGACCCAATCTCACCCCCCAGACCCAATGTCACCCCTGATGACGGTATTTATTTAATTGAAATTGTCTTAACTTGAATCAAGACAATGTTTTGCAGTTATTATTCAATCGAATAATCTCAATAAATTCCCCATAAAGTTAAAACAGCTGTCAGCACTATTTTCTCTCAAGTGCTTCAAGGCCAAATCGCGTAAATTCAGAGCCCGCCTTCGCTTCCTCCACCGGCAATAGCAAGCAATAACTGTAACATTTCAGTGCGGCGGAAGCAATTGAATTGGAAATTGAATTCGTTGTTCAGATTTTATTTCCCGGTACCTGCGCGGAGCTCATTCACAGCGTACCACGCGTCCCCATCGCTCTCTGTTTGTGTTGGCAGCTGCCGGCCGGATTCGACAACGACGACCCCGGCAAAGTTGCAAAAAATTTCATTCATTATTTTCGCGTTCCTCCCCCTTCCCCAGCCCAGTTTGCTCAATGGCGTCGTCGTCGTCTTCTTGTAAAGTTTGTGTTTAGGAGCTGCCGGTTGCGCGAAGAGGGCTAGAGAGCGATAGTCACATTACCGGGTCATATGTTTGGGACCGCGCCGTCGTCGTTGTTGTTTGGAGCTTTCGGGTGATGACGACGGCGAAACCGAGGGCCACTCGGGGAATTCCGGGAGCTTTGCGTCAGGGTGACCGTACAAGTAGAATTTAAAGATTTTTTATACTATTTTTTTTCATTTCATGATTTAATTTTCAAACGGAAGGCTGGCTTATGGCCAAACTGAGTTAATAACGCCATTTTGTGCAACTCTCAATGCCTCACCTTTTGACCTTCACTGATCTCCAAAATTCGATTTCAATCCTGAGATATAAAATAAAAACCGAAAAAAAATCCGTGTATTGTTGTCACTCTTCATATAGAAAAAGTTTCAATCTTGTCGTGCTATCTTGACACATCCTGAAAATTACTGTAAATGCGAAAACTGGTCAATGGGATTTAAGTGCAGAACACTTTTGACACACGTACTTACTCGTACTGTGTACTGTAGACATTTTTAATTATAACTCCGGACTCCTTGCCGGACTCCGCCAACCAAATTCAACCAAACTTCGAGATAATGCACAGAATGGTCAACCAAAACCAAACTTTGATTGTTTACATTGCGTGCTCTTTATTTTTGTTTGTTCAAGTTCAAACATTTTGTTTTTGTTTTTGTTTTTGTTTTTGTTTTTGTTTTTGTTTTTGTTTTTGTTTTTGTTTTTGTTTTTGTTTTTGTTTTTGTTTTTGTTTTTGTTTTTGTTTTTGTTTTTGTTTTTGTTTTTGTTTTTGTTTTTGTTTTTGTTTTTGTTTTTGTTTTTGTTTTTGTTTTTGTTTTTGTTTTTGTTTTTGTTTTTGTTTTTGTTTTTGTTTTTGTTTTTGTTTTTGTTTTTGTTTTTGTTTTTGTTTTTGTTTTTGTTTTTGTTTTTGTTTTGTTTTTGTTTTTGTTTTTGTTTTTGTTTTTGTTTTTGTTTTTGTTTTTGTTTTTGTTTTTGTTTTTGTTTTTGTTTTTGTTTTTGTTTTTGTTTTTGTTTTTGTTTTTGTTTTTGTTTTTGTTTTTGTTTTTGTTTTTGTTTTTTGTTTTTGTTTTTGTTTTTGTTTTTGTTTTTGTTTTTGTTTTTGTTTTTGTTTTTGTTTTTGTTTTTGTTTTTGTTTTTGTTTTTGTTTTTGTTTTTGTTTTTGTTTTTGTTTTTGTTTTTGTTTTTGTTTTTGTTTTTGTTTTTGTTTTTGTTTTTGTTTTTGTTTTTGTTTTTGTTTTTGTTTTTGTTTTTGTTTTTGTTTTTGTTTTGTTTTTGTTTTTGTTTTTGTTTTTGTTTTTGTTTTTGTTTTTGTTTTTGTTTTTGTTTTTGTTTTTGTTTTTGTTTTTGTTTTTGTTTTTGTTTTTGTTTTTGTTTTTGTTTTTGTTTTTGTTTTTGTTTTTGTTTTTGTTTTTGTTTTTGTTTTTGTTTTTGTTTTTGTTTTTGTTTTTGTTTTTGTTTTTGTTTTTGTTTTTGTTTTTGTTTTTGTTTTTGTTTTTGTTATACTTTTTTACTTCAAAACTATTTTAACTTATTTTTTGTAACTTTGCGGGATTAGTAATGTAACAATGTTTTAAAATTTTTAGAATGGCAATAACAAATAATATATCAAAATACAACTGATGCTGACTCATAAACACTTTGATGTTTGATTACACCGTGAAAGCCGTTTCAACTGAAATCAAGTAAAAAGATAGCTGAATGAGATTTGCCAATAATGTTATTTTTATAGCAAATTAAATATTAATAAAACACAAACCTATGCCAAAGATAAAAACATTTTTCCTAATACGTGTTTGGAAGCAAATTTGTTCTATATTTTCAGGTAAAGGTTTGAGGGAATTTGAAGATATTTTGATCAATCTTTTCAATTTTACAGATATGCCTCTACATACTTTGATCGCCTATTTTTGAAAATACTCTAAACTTTCCATAACTTTTGATCGTAGTTATTTGTTTTTGTAAAGTTGTTCAAATTTTCTTGAATCGGTCACCCTGCCCATGGTTTCCCTTCGCAATCCGATTGCCGTTCAAGAGCCAAACGACATGCGACACCTAGTGTTGAGTAGCAGAACAGAGCGAAGAATGTCGATTGAAATTTCCGCCCTTTGAGGTTATGTATGCGAATTCTGATTTGTTAAATTCCAGCGTTCAAAACAACTTTTGAGCAAAACTTCGAGCTGATACTTTGTTAACTTTTAATGCTCTATCATTTTAAACAATATTATTTTTTCAAAATTATTTTTTTTCAAAATTATTTTTATTGCGTTAATTGATAGAGGGCAAGAAGTTTACACTCGTACTGCTTGAATTTTTTCTCAAAAGTTGTTCTAAGAGCTGTAAAATCAATTTTAAGTTTGCATTCCTATGTAACCGAACAGCGAAAATTTGAATCGTCATTCTTCGATGCTTTGCGCCATCTGTCGGAATTTTTGAGCTTTTAATCGCGAATCACATCCCAGATCGGCTCCTCGGCGGTGGTTCCAAGCTCAGCGTCGAGAAAGCTCCCACAGCTCGTTCCGTACGGTTCGCATGACTCGTTCAGTACAGCGTGAGACGTCATCGGTGCTGGTTCACTTCCTCTCCCAAATCGGCTCGCTAGGAGTGTTTGAGGGTCCAATCGCTGCAGCCAGTCCAGAGTGCGACCAAGGGGGGCGGTCACCGGGTGCGCGCGCTTTTCCTTCCTGTTATCTCTGTGCTTATCTACGCGTGGAAAACTCTTTGCTGGGTGGTGGGAGGTGTGGGGGGAGTTGTGTACCAGTGTATTATAATTTTATTCCGGACCAACGACCAAGGGTTGGAAGTTGGGTCGAGGAGCAGGTCAAACTTGCCAAGGAGTTGGCACCGATTCCAGTGGAGTGTCGCCGTCGCCGAGAATTTTGTGCGTTGTTTGCTCAACAAATTTCCGCGGCCCGGAGCGGTCCTGTAAACATTAGAAATTATTAAACGGATTTTAGTGGGGACTTATTTGAGCTCGTGGTTGAAGCACTTATTTATCTTTGGCTTTGTTCGGAATCGCGTCAAGTGTTTACTTATCGGGAGGTGATTACATAAGAAGAAACGAACGGAACTCTGGAAAAGGGAAAATTTTCCTTGCAGTCAACAGCTGTTACCCTTTCGCTTTTCAACCAGTTTCCGACCATTACATGGTGTAAACGAGGTGGAAGCACTACAAATCGATAGCAATTGGAAAGCTGTTCACCAGTTGAAGCCTATCAAGTGCTCCCCAAACCCAATCCCATTCCAAGTAAAAAAAAACGAAGGATCCAGATTCGTTGTCAGTTAAAGATTTGCAGACTCTTCTTCACGGGTAAGTTGAGTGATTAGCTAGATCTGCTTTTTTTCGAATATCTCTCCTCTCCTATCCAATACAATTCCATCCGGAGCCTAATGAAGACGGGCAGGTTTCAGTTGGCGCGCAGTTTTTCCTCGAGCGGGCTTTACTTGCTGGTGATGCTGGTTGTGGAAATGACACGGCAAATATAGCACAGAGAGACAACACGATTTGCATATTTTAACGCTGCACGCTCTGCTTAGACCATATTGTAGCAAAATAGACGAAAACAAGTGTTGCTGGGTGGGGATCATTGGAGCCTGCTGATGGGGGTACAAGCAGAGCGGGGATGAAGCCCCGAAAACAATTCCTAGGATCGGTGGAAAACATGCAGCTTCAACCATATTGTATGGGTTCGATTTTATGTACGTTATTGCAAAAAATCGAACGTGATTGAAAGCATTTTTCTCGAAATTTGAAATTGAAAACCATTGACCTTTTTACCTTTTGGACCTGTTGCACGAACCTTTAAAAATAATTTTGTGAGCTACTTTTAAACTTTTTCACATTGAATATCCTAAAGGTTGGTTAAGGCCGTTGTAAATGTTTTATGCAGTTGTTGTCCCTCGACTCTGACCAGTTTTTGCGGTGCTGTACATTGGAATTTCATAATAATTCAAAATATTTTTATTCCAGCCCAAACATTTTAAATATGATTATCAATGCAGAATTTGTTTTGCCTTCTGATTTTTAGGAATTTATTATTACTCAAAATTTGCAAATTTGTTTTATTTTTATGCTGAAATGTCTACGAAGGGTATTTATAACCGATACATATTATGTATAGATGGTGTATTTTTTGAAAATAAGTTTAACACAGTACAAAAAATCAATTGCCGTAATCGTTAATTGGAATTAAGGAATTTATTCAAGAGTATGGTGCATTTGCACTATAAACGTGAATATATTCCTTCTTGGTTCTCAAATTCATGGACGCAATAACGATTTTTTCCGTGTAGGTGTTTCAAAGGTGTTTGTTTGTTTATTTCTTGTAGCGTAAAGAAAACCTTTTTTAATTGGCTACAATTCGATTTTACAGAGAATATTACATTAAATTGTCTTACAAAAATGAAATTACGAGCCATGATTTTAACATTTGGGTAATTCTCTACCAACTCACACAGCAGTTGCCCCGACCCTCTTCGATTTGCGTGAAACTTTGTCCTAAGGGGTAACTTTTGTCCCTGATCACGAATCCGAGGTCCGTTTTTTGATATCTCGTGACGGAATGGCGGTACGACCCCTTCCATTTTGAACATGCGACTTTTATGTAAAATTAGACGCCCGATTTGATGGCGTACTCAGAATTTCGAAAAAACGTATTTTTCATCGAAAAAAACACTTAAAAAATGTTTTAAAAATTCTCCCTTTTTCCGTTATTTGACTGTAAAATTTTTTGGAACATGTCATTTTATTGGAAATTTAATGTACTTTTCGAATTTACATTGACCCAGAAGGGTCGTTTTTTCATTTAGAACAAAATCTTTCATTTTAAAATTTCGTGTTTTTTCTAACTTTGCAGGGTTATTTTTTAAAGTGTAACAATGTTCTACAAAGCTGTAGAGCAGACAACTACAAAAGTTTTGATATAAAGAAATAAGGGGTTTGCTCATAAACATCACGAGTTATCGCGATTTTACGAAAAAAAGTTTTGAAAAAGTTGGTCGTCATCGATCATGGCCGTTCATGGTCACCCGCGACAGACACGGACGACGAAACAAAGAGAAACGCAAAAAGTAACTTTTTCAAAACTTTTTTTTCGTAAAATCGCGATAACTCGTGATGTTTATGAGCAAACCCCTTATGTCTATATATCAAAATTTTTGTAATTGTCTGCTCTACAGCTTTGTAGAACATTGTTACACTTTAAAAAATAATCCTGCAAAGTTTGAAAAAACACGAAATTTTAAAATGAAAAATTTTGTTCTAAATGAAAAAATGACCCTTCTGGGTCAATGTATATTCGAAAAGTAGGGGAGTGTGGGGTAATTTGGACACCCTAAGGAAATTGCTCTGCCACGGGCTGTATGGATATTTTAAAGGAATGTGGATGACACCAGAGGATAATAGAGACCATATTTGATGGAAAATGTCATTCATTTCGATAAATTTTGATGAAAACCCCATTTTACCGCAAAATTAAAAGGTGTTCAAATTACCCCACATTTTTGTGTGGGGTAATATGAACACCCCTATGGGGTAATTTGGACATGCCTTGTGGGGTAATTTGGACATGCCTTGTGGGGTAATATGGACATACCTTGTGGGGTAATATGGACACCTTTTGTGGGGTAATTTGGACACATGTTGAAGAATAAGTTTAACATTTGATTTTTTGAGCATGTTTTTGTAATTGTTTTATATTTTGATGTGTTTATTTTGCTCACAATATTTCATCAAAGGTATAAATAATGATTTTGTGATAGAACTATAATTCAATAGGAAGATAACAAATTCAGTGTTGTATACATAATTCAATCATTAATTCTGAAATGATTTAAACATTGATTCTGGATTAGGCACAAGTATAGTTTTTAGTGATTAAGGTATTGTTTAGATTTATCTAAATCAATCTTTATATAAAACTAATTAACCTGAAACCATCATTTTTTTTTAATTTTACATGTAGCCCTTCAAATTTTTATATTTTTGTAAACCAGCATAGAAATTAGAAATGTCACAGAAATTGACTAAAAGCTAAATGTGTAGTAATCAAATTTCATCCATTTGAATATTGCAATAAATTTATCTACACAGCAAAAAATCCGATGGTAAAATCGCATGCAAAAACATGCACATAACCTTCGTCAAAATAAACACTTAATATTACACAATGCATGTACAGTTTTTGCAAACACAAAAAAAAAGTTGCAACCGACGGGATTCAAACCCAGCACCAACAGTACGGACTGGCGCCTTAGCCCGCTCGGCCATCAGACCGATGAAGAATGGGAAGGATAAACGCATATATGAGCTTGACATTTCGGTTAAGTAGGTTTCCCATACTGATGGGCTACATATTTCAGGGTGTAATATTACACAGAATTTCATAAAATAATGCAAATTTTATTTTACACCCAAGCCTTTACACGCAGCTGGATTACTACTTTTTAGCTGTGTAATCTAATCTAATCAGACCCTAGCGCAGCCAATCTTTCGAAGGGATCCTGGAGAGTGCCTTAGGTTAGATGACGCCTAGCACTCTTCTTGTCATTTATTAACATTTGTAGTGCGCCATTGCATCGGAATGCATTGAAACATCACAAGCGTTAAAGCGGCCAGGCCTACTACGTAAAGCCGTATCGCAGAGATGACTCGTAATTGGGTTGAGTTTGAGCACTGAGTGTTCGAACAACAACACAATTCTGAATCGACAGGGGAGGAAGAAGCGTGGGGACACACCACCATACGCTCCGTGATTTGGTTGTATTCGTTGGGAGCACCATGCTAAGAAGGTTTGGTACTCCGAGACCCTCTGGGATGGGACATTGTATTTCCGAATGCCCTGGACACTATTTGCCGTGGTTATAGCGCCACAACTCGCTCTCTGTAACAGTATTCCTAATTCCAATCCACGTTCACCAAGTCGTCATGGCCTAGTGGTTAGCATTTTTGCTTACCAATCCAAAGGACGGAGGATCGAACCTCGCCTCGAGCGACTTTGATTTTTCGTTCATACTCATCATTTCAAATTTATGTGTTCTTAACTTTCTCGTTGGGAGCAGATGGGAATCGAACCCAGAACCATTCGCTTACAAAGCGAACACCGTAACCAGTCAGCCACGGCCGCTCCCAAATATTGCAATAAATTTATCTAAATTAAAAAATAGGGATTTTGTGAAAGTTCTGATTGCTCACATTCCTTTTTGAGTGTTTTGACATTTTAAATCCCTCTAAATCCCTTTAAGAACTCAACCAACCATGAAAGTTATTTTTTACCTGACAGGTAGACTTTCAGGTACAGTATGTAAAAAAAGTATTTACACCCCTTGGGCACTATGCACATTTTGTGATGAAACATGTAAACAATTTAATGTTGACATAAACCTAGTACTACGTTTTGTTCAGAAACTCATGCCGAACATTTTGCTGCAAAAAGCTCATGAAAAGATGTTTTCTATAAAAAGTTATATAACAAATACTATTACAAAAATAAAAGAGGTGCAAAAAAAGTTTGTACACCTTTCGAAAAATTAACATAAATAAAGTTATTTGTTGACAAATCACCATAAATCCAGTCTCCCAACTCCAAATAGGTATCCTTGACTGATTAAAAAAATAATTTGGATTGAATATAAAGTTTACTAATTACTTAGTATAAAAGTTTATATAACTCTGGAAATTCTATATAAAACTTATCTAAACTTAATTTTGCAAACTTTCAATTTAACTAAATGTCAATATATTACCATAGAATTGCTAAATAAACATTTTGGAGTGGGTATAACACCGTTTTGGGGGTCTTTGTTTCGCTAGAATAGATTTTTCGTTGGAATTTCGTACCAACCCGGAATTACGTCGTCGAAAAATCCGCCGGCATCCGAACCGGTCCACAATTCACAAGTTAACCTATGTGGCATCGGAAAGGGCATAAAATTTTCGATCTTTTGATACCCATACATCTAGGTTTTCTATAAAACCCACGTTTTTAAATACCTGGGCAAAAAGTAAGTTTGATCCACGAGAACAAAAATTACGAAATTCCATACATTTTTGGCAGATTGCTCAAACGAAACCATAACAACGTTTTTGCCTAGGTATTTAAAAACGTGGGTTTTATAGAAAACCTAGATGTCTGGGTATCAAAAGATCGTAAATTTTATGCCCTTTCCGATGCCACATAGGTTGACTTGTTAATTGTGGACCGGTTCGAATGCCGGTGGATTTTCCGACGACGCAATTCCGGGTTGGTACGAAATTCCAACGAAAAATCTATTCTAGCGATACAAAGACCCCCAAAACGGTGTTATACCCACTCCAAAATGTTTATTTAGCAATTCTATGGTAATATATTGACATTTAGTTAAATTGAAAGTTTGCAAAATTAAGTTTAGATAAGTTTTATATAGAATTTCCAGAGTTATATAAACTTTTATACTAAGTAATTAGTAAACTTTATATTCAATCCAAATTATTTTTAATCAGTCAAGGATGCCTATTTGGAGTTGGGAGACTGGATTTATGGTGATTTGTCAACAAATAACTTTATTTATGTTAATTTTTCGAAAGGTGTACAAACTTTTTGCACCTTTTTATTTTTGTAATAGTATTTGTTATATAACTTTTATAGAAAACATCTTTTCATGAGCTTTTTGCAGCAAAATGTTCGGCATGAGTTTCTGAACAAAACGTAGTACTAGGTTTATGTCAACATTAAATTGTTTACATGTTTCATCACAAAATGTGCATAGTGCCCAAGGGGTGTAAATACTTTTTTTACATACTGTATGTCCAAATTACCCCACAAGCCATGTCCAAATTACCCCCATAGCATATTCTATCATAAATTGCAATTTTTGATGATAAAAATTGATAAAATGCACAATTTTTATACGTACATATCTCAGACATCGTCCAAGCAACCCCCTTAAACAAAAAATGTCCACTTTTTTGCCATATAACCTCTGCAAAACCTTATTTCCCAACCCTCAAATATTAGAACTTAAGGCAGTGCCAACCGGCCTTTGGAAACTTTCACATACTATACCAAAACTACTTAACCTATTCCAACTTTTTTGATTTGTCCATACTTCTAGGCCATTACTAGTACTAGCCTTATCACTTAAATTGCCGTTTTCACTTTATATGCGAAGAAAACGTGATTTTTTAAGGGGTGTCCAAATTACCCCCACTGTCCATATTACCCCAAACTCCCCTACATTAAATTTCCCATAAAATGACATGTTCCAAAATTTTTTACAGTCAAGTAACGGAAAATAGGAGAATTTTTAAAACTTTTTTAGTGTTTTTTTCGATGAAAAATACGTTTTTTCGGAATTCTGAGTACGCCATCAAATCGGGCGTCTAATTTTACATAAAAGTCCCTCTGATACCAAATTTCTATCTCATCACCGTTTCAGGCTGCAAATGATTGAAAAACACCTCTTTTTTCGCATGTTCAAAAATGGAAGGGGTCGTACCGCCCCTCCGTCACGAGATATCAAAAAACGGACCTCGGATTCGTGATCAGGGACAAAAGTTACCCCTTAGGACAAAGTTTCACGCAAATCGAAGAGGGGTCGGGGCAACTTTTCCCGATTTCGTGTGAGTTGTTAGAGAATTACCCAATTTGAATTTTAAAAAGTTTTTTAAGATGCTTTGTACACCTGTCAAGTTGTTTTGCAATCATTAGTTTCCATATTATGTAAATATCGACGAAAAAAAAGTTTTTTATTGCGAAGAAAAAAGTTTTTTCAATATACTTTTAAACCACCCAAACATGCTAAACATGATTAACCATAAAAAAAACATTCTAGATTGTTTTCATTTGATAATTTGATCTATTTTCATTAAAATTTCGATGTTTCTTGATATTTTTGATAATTCTCTAATCTTTTATTTCAATTAGAATTTCAATTCAAAACTACGTCACTTTGTTTTATTTCGACTGTATTACCCAAATAATTGATGTCCGTAAGATTTTTAAATTTTTGAACGAAATGAGATAGGGGCTTCGCTCTTTCGTCAAAAGACGAGATGTTTTTAAAGCTCTAAATATGCCCAAAAAATGCAAAAAAATAATACAAGAAAGTTGAAGAATTCAAACTATTTTTTAAGGGTTAACCTTGCACTTTTCATAAAAAAATGCTATGGAATGAATGATTAGGAGATAGACATTTGTTGTCTTCCGCAATTAAAAATGTTAAAATTTACGACCACCTTAGTATTGACATGGCCAACAAAATTTATAGGTACCGTAAAACGGGGTGACTTTGATAGCCGGGGTGACTTTGATAGTTTTGCGATTTTTCCGCAAAATGAAGAGTACAATTAAAATACGTAAGGAATGGTTTAGAAACATACTGACCGTGGTAGAGAAGTGTTCAAAGTACCTCAAGAAGAACTTTTCATAAAATTTTGACAAGTTTAAAAAGTTAGTTAACTATAGTTAAAAAAGGTTGATGAAAGTTATTATTTTAAACTTCTCAAAGTGTCATGATTTTCTCAATGAACATGATTTTTAATCGGAAAACGGAATGCATTTTCGGATTCTTTGGACAATTTTCCACTATTAGAAGGTTAACAAAGTTTGTAAACAATAAATAATATGTGTTTTTGAAACACAATTAAAAAAAAAATCTCCAAATTTATTGGCAATTTCAGACAAATTTCATGTAAAATGTGCTTCGAATTCAGTATAAAATGCAATATAAATCGATAATTTTATAAACAAAACTAGTTTTAACAAATTTCAGTCAAAATTCCGACTTTTTAACAATTTTACCTAAAATTTATATGTATTTTGCTAAAATGCTTATACACTTAGTTAACTAAATATAAAAACTGTTTTTTGTTTCTGAAAAACTATATCAGCTACTTTAGTAATTGTACATTTAGCGTACAAATAATGTTTGAACATCTTAAATATGATTTTAATATGAAAAAATATGACTATCAAAGTCACCCCGGAATTAAAACTAAGAATTTTCAACGTAACTGTTTTTCTAAACATTATTGAAAAAACTTTTTTTCCGAAATAGTGCATGGACTTTGTGTGGTCTACCCCAGTACATGTTTTAAAAATAAAAATCTTGAGAAAAACCTTACCTGTTGGAAAATATTCTAAAAACAAATTAAAATCCTATCAAAGTCACCCCGGTTTACGGTACTCAGCAAAAGTTCATTTGAAACCAAAGCTCTAGCAGAAATAAATCCTTTCATTCAAATTGAGCGTTAAATTAATTGTTTTTTTTTGTCGTTTGTGTGCTATCTTGTGACATGTCCTATCTTTTTACAGCAGACGTGTCACAAGATAGCACACAAGCGACGCATTGTAATTGAAGAGAATAAAAATCAGTGTGGAAAGTAAGTTTACAAAAGTTTCGTCTTTAGAATTTCATTGCAGAACCGACGGGTTTTGAAATTTGGACTAGATTAGAGACTCATAGGTTCGTTCGTGAATCGGAACACATTTGTTAACTCCCTTCTTCTCCGATATGCTACATATTATTTGAATGACCCTAGATCATAAATGACGTAGCATTCTTGACTCCTCGCCCTCTCGTAGCATAACATACAGTATGTAAAAAAAGTATTTACACCCCTCGGGCACTATGCACATTTTGTGACGAAACATGTAAACAATTTAATGTTGACATAAACCTAGTACTACGTTTTGTTCAGAAACTCATGCCGAACATTTTGCTGCAAAAGCTCATGAAAAGATGTTTTCTATAAAAGTTATATAACAAATACTATTACAAAAATAAAAAGGTGCAAAAAAGTTTGTACACCTTTCGAAAAATTAACATAAATAAAGTTATTTGTTGACAAATCACCATAAATCCAGTCTCCCAACTCCAAATAGGCATCCTTGACTGATTAAAAAAATAATTTGGATTGAATATAAAGTTTACTAATTACTTAGTATAAAAGTTTATATAACTCTGGTAATTCTATATAAAACTTATCTAAACTTAATTTTGCAAACTTTAAATTTAACTAAATGTCAATATATTACCATAGAATTGCTAAATAAACATTCTGGAGTGGGTATACCACCGTTTTGGGGGTCTTTGTATCGCTAGAATAGATTTTTCGTTGGAATTTCTTACCAACCCGGAATTACGTCGTCGGAAAATCCGCCGGCATCCGAACCGGTCCACAATTCACAAGTTAACCTATGTGGCATCGGAATGGGCATAAAATTTCCGATCTTTTGATACACATACATCTAGGTTTTCTTGAAAACCTACGTTTTTAAATACCTGGGCAAAAAGTAAGTTTGATCCACGAGAACAAAAACTACGAAATTCCATACATTTTTGGCAGGTTGCTCAAACGAAACCATAACAACGTTTTTGCCTAGGTATTTAAAAACGTGGGTTTTATAGAAAA
Organism: Culex quinquefasciatus; assembly: GCF_015732765.1. Classification (NCBI taxonomy): domain Eukaryota; kingdom Metazoa; phylum Arthropoda; class Insecta; order Diptera; family Culicidae; genus Culex; species Culex quinquefasciatus. The sequence goes on along the minus strand of NC_051862.1, from coordinate 90,848,635 downwards.
CCTAGATGTCTGGGTATCAAAAGATCGGAAATTTTATGCCCTTTCCAATGCCACATAGGTTGACTTGTTAATTGTGGACCGGTTCGGATGCCGGCGGATTTTCCGATGACGTAATTCCGGGTTGGTACGAAATTCCAACGAAAAATCTATTCTAGCGATACAAAGACCCCCAAAACGGTGTTATACCCACTCCAGAATGTTTATTTAGCAATTCTATGGTAATATATTGACATTTAGTTAAATTTAAAGTTTGCAAAATTAAGTTTAGATAAGTTTTATATAGAATTACCAGAGTTATATAAACTTTTATACTAAGTGATTAGTAAACTTTATATTCAATCCAAATTATTTTTTTAATCAGTCAAGGATGCCTATTTGGAGTTGGGAGACTGGATTTATGGTGATTTGTCAACATATAACTTTATTTATGTTAATTTTTCGAAAGGTGTACAAACTTTTGCACCATTTGTTATATAACTTTTATAGAAAACATCTTTTCATGAGCTTTTTGCAGCAAAATGTTCGGCATGAGTTTCTGAACAAAACGTAGTACTAGGTTTATGTCAACATTAAATTGTTTACATGTTTCGTCACAAAATGTGCATAGAGCCCGAGGGGTGTAAATACTTTTTTTACATACTGTATCTAAGCCTTTTGACTCTCACAAGTTGATCAATAAAACCTACACGATTAGAATATAAGATTTTGATAGCATTTTTGTATGGACAGCTGTAATTTTTAACCCCTTCCCGCCTAGAGCAAGTTTTTCCGTTCCATTTTTTACAGACGTTTTACACAGAGAAAAATCAATTCTCGTAATCGTGAATTAAGTTCACGAATGTGAGAACCACGAAGGAATTTATTCATGAGTATGGTGCATTTGCACTATAAACGTGCATATATCCCTTCGTGGTTCTCGCATTCGTGAATTTAATTCACGTTTTCGAGAATTGATTTTTTTCTGTGTACTTTGCCATTTTTTATAGACTTGGCCAAATTTGATGAAATTTAAATTGAAGGTTTAAAAACAGGAAAATTTATGTTTTCTAAGTCTCACCCAAACAGCCCACCATCTTCTAATGTCGATATCTCAGCAACTAATGGTCCGATTTACAATGTTAAAGTATGAAACATGCGTGAAATTTTCCGATTTTATCGAAAACAATATTTTCAAAAATTTAAAATCAAGGCTAACATTTCAAAAGGGCGTAATATTGAATGTTTGGCCATTTTAAAATGTTAGTCTTGATTTTATTTTTTTGAAAATATTGTTTTCGAAAACATCGAAACATTTTACGAATGTTTCATATTTTAACATTGTAAATCGGATCATTAGTTGCTGAGATATCGACGTTAGAAAAAAAGTGGGTTGTTTGGGTAAGACTTAGAAAACATAAATTTTTCTGTTTTCAAACCTTTGCATGGCAATATTTCAGCAACTAAAGCTCGTATCAACAAAGTTCAAAAAAGCAAAATATAGAGAATTTTCTCAGCTTTTCAAAAATATATTTTTCAGAGGTGGGCAAACATAGGCACTAATTTAAAAAAAAAATAACTGCGACTATTTTGAAAAAAAGTTACCTCAAAATGGCTATAACTGATTTTCGATTTTACATCGAAAAATGAAGTTGAAAATTTTTTGGCGACCAATATTTCGATTTTTTGAAAAAATCTGTATTGATTCAAAAATCAACTCAGTCAAAGATCTTTTGCCCATTCTGAAAATTTCAGAAAACTTGGCATTTGATGTCCTGTAAAACATATCAGAAAATAAAAAAAATAAAAATAGGGTTTTTTTTGCAAATCAAGTTTTAGTGACAAAAAGTGAAATTAAAAATCACCAAATTTTTTTAACCACGTATAATTTTTTTCAGTTTAGTCCGTATCCTACACTTTGCCGAAGACACCAAATCGATCAGAAAATTCCTTCTAAAGATACAGATTTTTGAATTTTCACATATCATTTTTGTACGGGCAGCTGCAAACTTTGTATGGAAAATTATATGAACGAACTAATGATGCAAAATGGTTTCTTTGGAATACCGAAGGCACCAAAAAAATTTTAGCCGGATTTAAAAATACATAAAACATCGAATGATCGAAATCTCAGAGAATTGCTCAACTAATGACTTCTTTTGTTAAACAGAACGTACTCAAAAAGATCTATACTCAAACAAACGTTTTAACATATAATTCGACGTCTCTTAATTATCTGAATCTAAATGATTTTCATATAAATATGTATTTGTATTTTTTTAAGCTGGTTCTGCTGAACACGTGGCGTCCATGTAATACTTGGTCCATTCCTTGAAGTGCATTGTCGTCACGTCTTGCGGTAATCTTTTTATCGTCTATTCAACAGAGATTGAGCGAAAAGTTCTCGAGAAGTAGTTGAATGAAGAACACCGTCACTTAGGAAACATGTTACCCAACTACAAAAGCTCTCTGTTTTTGACAGTTCGGAATCTCACAAAAAGATGCTTTTTCTTTATTCAAGTAAATGAATAGCATTTACCATTGAATCGGCAATCGGTTTGAAAATATTTGTTCGTGAGGCTTTAATACTTGGAGTTTTGGTCATAATTTAACAAATAAAAAAAAACTTCAGTGAAAAATGTGTTTAAGTCCCTCCCTCCAATTTGGGTGAAAACACAACATACCTCTCCTATTCTAAATAACAAAAATTATTTGAGTGAAATCAATGAATTTTTTGACAAGGGAAAGAAATGCAGCATTTTTCCAAAGTTTGTAGGTTTTTTTCACCTGCCAATTGTTTTAAAAATGTCCCAATCCCACATTAGCCTGAAAAAAAATTATGTTGAATTATTTTTAAAATTGTTTTCTTTCTAATAGAGCTGAGATAAAAAAAAACATTTCAAGTTTTTTTAAAAGACAAAATGTTGAGATTCGTTGCAATGAATCTAGTTTTGTCAACCAGCTTTATGAGCACTTCAAGCTTTATAAAGAGATTATCCTGCTCGAACTGTAAAACTTCGCTCCACTAATTAAATCTCCACTCGAATGCCATCGTTGAAGGTCACTCCTCGTCGTTCTGTAGGACACTCAAGAAACAAGCAGCTTTATCAATCATATCCGAATCAACTGCAACCTTTCAGAAGAAGGTAGCGGAGAGGGGAGAAAACACACAATGACAGATGAGAGACAGCATGACATTCTGGTTACAGTACACAGCGGACCAGCCTTAACGGCAATAGATATAAATCATGGCTTGTGGGAGCTTTCGTTTGGCCAAGTCAATCATGCACACACTTTGCTTGCATCAGCACATTTTATCGTGCTTCGAGGGGGGCATTCTCAATTTCTAACCGTCACATTTTTTTTGGAACATCGGGTCTTTGCGAAATTAATTGTAACAAAAAGGGAACTGTAATGCTGATAAACAAAACTGCTTAAGAGGTGAATATTAAAGTTAAAGTATCAAAGTTTAACCTGCTGAAAATGTGTGCTTTTCCCCTGCCAGGTGACGGACGTAGCCCACCATGACTGATAGAGATCCCACATTATGATCTGGTAAAGTGGAGAAAAAAGTGAGAAAAAATAAAACTCGGGAGATAAACTTTTGCATTAGCTAATTAAACGGGGTTCAAGCGGATGAATCCGGATGATGATGGTTGAGTTGCTTGAGTGAAGTTAATGAGGGAAATTTTTCACGAAAGATTGCTTGAAAAGCTTTTTCTCTTCTATTAAAACTTGCGAAAACAAATTTGTTTTTCTACGGAACAATTGAGCAATTTATTTCAAAATGTACAAAAACAGTAATTAGTGAAAACATCATAATTATGTTTTACTCAAGAATCCCCACAGAGGAATATACTGTAAAGCTAACGAAAACATGTTTGCACGCACGGCACGCGATGTATTCGCGGTTGGAAAATTGATCAATTTCGATCAAAAGGTCAAAAGTTTCCCTGGCAATAGTGGAGCTTTCGAGAACACTCGAATTGTTTCGGGGGGAATAAGCCAATAACATGAACACTTTTGGTTAGCTATAGGAATTTATCCAAGGCAACCCGCATAAAGATTTCTGATGAACTTACAGTAAATTTTAACGTTACAAAACGATAAAATATATTGTCATTTTGACAGTGTTTTAACAGTAGACAGCATCGTTTTTTAAGATAATTTGCGTTGTATTTTGGGATTTTACCATAAAAAAGGGGGGTTGTTATGCACCGGTACCATACAAATTTCGAAATTTTTCCATACATTTTTTTTCCAAATACGACGCATTTTACTGTTAATCTAATGTTGCATTTTTCATCCAAAAACTCGTCCTGACTATAGAAAACATCATACATTAATAATAAAAACAGCAAGCATTACAATGCATTGCACAGTCACAGTGGTTTTTTATCTACTAAATGATGCGGTAGAAACTATATGCGGGCAATAAAACTAATAAGCATTACGATGAATTACACAGTAAAATTATTGTTTTTCATGGTTTGTTCCCTACTAAATTGTACTGTGACAACAATATTCGGACATTAAAATAAATAGTAAATACAGTATGTTTTACAGTACTTTTATATTATTCATTGTAATTTATTTACATTCAACATTGAATCACTTTGGTTTTTTTTTCAATTGTTAATTGATAATGTCTCCTCCAGAGTTTTGCAAACACCAAAACGAAGCCGCTTTCTTTCGCTTTCGATCTCGATCGCGACCGATTCTTGTTTCTCCTCGGATGGATGATGTCATGGTGCGTTTAAACTGACCACCGGTTCCTTTTTGTCGACTGGAGACTCCGGATTGATTTGATGGTTTCGTTAGTGCTTAAAATGAGAAGACAATTAAGTAAAGGATAAAATCAAACATTTTTCATAATGCTGAGTACAAAGCTCAGAACGAACGCGGAAAAATAAAGTTGCGCAAGTTTTATGCTCCCGCTCGAGTTGAACCTGCACAAAAACTTCGTAGGTCGGTGTTATTTGATTCTTAAATTCTAAAAATAATTAAATTATAATTAATACAAGACATTTTAAAAAAAATATGAATTTCCAAATTATTTTTCTAAGATTCATTTATTCTTGAATTCTAAAATTCTTAAATCCGCGATAAAATCTTAAATTCTTAAATTCTTAACTTCTTAATTTCTTAACTTCTTAATTTCTTAATTTCTTAATTTCTTAATTTCTTAATTTCTTAATTTCTTGATTTCTTAATTTCTCAATTTCTTAATTTCTTAATTTCTTAATTTCTTAATTTCTTAATTTCCTAATTTCTTAATTTCTTAATTTCTTAATTTCTCAATTTCTTAATTTCTTAATTTCTTAATTTCTTAATTTCTTAATTTCTTAATTTCTTAATTTCTTAATTTCTTAATTTCTTAATTTCTTAATTTCTTAATTTCTTAATTTCTTAATTTCTTAATTTCTTAATTTCTTAATTTCTTAATTTCTTAATTTCTTAATTTCTTAATTTCTTAATTTCCTAATTTCCTAATTTCTTAATTTCTTAATTTCTTAATTTCTTAATTTCTTAATTTCTAAATTTCTAAATTTCTTAATTTCTTAATTTCTTAATTTCTTAATTTCATAATTTCTTAATTTCTTAATTCCTTAATGTCTTAATTTCTTAATTTCTTAATTTCTTAATTTCTTAATTTCTTAATTTCCTAATTTCCCAATTTCTTAATTTCTTAATTTCTTAATTTCTTAATTTCTTAATTTCTTAATTTCTTAATTTCTTAATTTCTTAATTTCTTAATTTCTTAATTTCTTAATTTCTTAATTTCTTAATTTCTTAATTTCCTAATTTCCTAATTTCTTAATTTCTTAATTTCTTAATTTCTTAATTTCTTAATTTCTTAATTTCTAAATTTCTAAATTTCTTAATTTCTTAATTTCTTAATTTCTTAATTTCTTAATTTCATAATTTCTTAATTCCTTAATTTCCTAATTTCTTAATTTCTTAATTTCTTAATTTCTTAATTTCTTAATTTCTTAATTTCTTAATTTCTTAATTTCTTAATTTCTTAATTTCTTAATTTCTTAATTTCTTAATTTCTTAATTTCTTAATTTCTTAATTTCTTAATTTCTTAATTTCTTAATTTCTTAATTTCTTAATTTCTTAATTTCTTAATTTCTTAATTTCCTAATTTCCTAATTTCTTAATTTCATAATTTCTCAATTTCTTAATTTCTTAATTTCTTAATTTCTTGATTTCTTATTTTCTTATTTTCTTAATTTATTAATTTATTAATTTCTTAATTTCAATAAAACATTATGCAAAAAAAATAATACAAATGAATCACAACACAACTGAATCGTTTGTTATTTTCAATTGCATTCAAATTTTCGTATCCAAATTGTTTAATTTATTCAACAAAAAAATTGATAAATAGGTACTACACGATTTTTTTTGTACTTCACGATCTGTTCTTTTTCGTTCCTGCTTACCCGGTTGTGTTGGGAATGTTCCCTTGGTGATCATCTGACCCATGTGCGATGATGTTCCTCTATTGTCTGATGATTGTGGCCGGACTGGTTCTCCCCGGCAGAAAAGCCAACTTCTTGGCGATCTTGTCGACTGATTCTGTTGCGGCTTTCCTCGTCCAAATCGAGCGCGAAGTTCACCCCATAGGCAAAATGTTCCCTGTTGAATAGAAACACAAAATGATCGTATTGTTTTTGCATACAGCAACATAACCAAACTTTTCGGCACCCTCAGCAAACGTAAATCAGTACAAACTTGCTGCCGGATCTCTTCCGGAAAAGATCCGACAGCAATTTTGTGTGGTTTACGTTGGTTGGGAGAGTCGAAAAATGAAGGCAAATCACTTCTTGCATCAGCCAATTAGGTTTTACGCCGACTCGAGTTTTAGGTTAGAAATTTGACAGCTTGCCTGTACTGTTTTCATTTTTTACATGTGTGTCAGTAAAAATGTGTGTGCATGTGCGCTCGTGATGTCAAGCTGTGAAACCTAATTGTCTTTTGCGAGAGTAACACAAAAAAACTTTTCGGCATCCTCAGCAAATGTCAAATCAGCAAAAATTGCTGCCGGATCTTTTTCCGGATCTCTCCCGGAAAAGATCCGGCAGCAATTTTGTTTGGTTTGACGTTTGCTGAGTGTGCCGAAAAAAGATGAACAAATCACTTCATGCATCAGACAATATCCAAGCAGCTCAAGTAGGCAAAGGAAAATGTATGCCGTGGGACGGGATTCCGCCCTCCGCAAATATCACGCACCTGAAACTTTCGTTGTTTTACAGCAAAACTCTTCGCCATCGTCGGAACAGTTCGAACACCCGGCGGATGTGTCCAACACCAGGAACGCATTCAGAATCCTGAGGCCAACCGCTGGATGTTCCTTTTTCACGAGCACACGCGATTTACCGTTGAAAATTTCGGTTAACACTGCGACCGAATACAGACACTAGACAGGATCAGACAGGATCGAGCACGCGCGAGTGAAAAACTTTGACAGCTCGCTCAACTATAGTGCGTTCGTTTCAGGAGCGTCGCACGGGTTCAGTGTAATGGTGTGTCCGTTGCAAGAGCGTCGGCTGCACAGATTAAGTGTCATGTTAGGTTCGTTTGTTGATCCTTATTATTTATTTTTCGAAAAAAAGTTTAAATGTTTAAATGTTTAAATGTTTAAATGTTTAAATGTTTAAATGTTTAAATGTTTAAATGTTTAAATGTTTAAATGTTTAAATGTTTAAATGTTTAAATGTTTAAATGTTTAAATGTTTAAATGTTTAAACGTTTAAATGTTTAAATGTTGAAATGTTTAAATGTTTAAATGTTTAAATGTTTAAATGTTTAAATGTTTAAATGTTTAAATGTTTAAATGTTTAAATGTTTAAATGTTTAAATGTTTAAATGTTTAAATGTTTAAATGTTTAAATGTTTAAATGTTTAAATGTTTAAATGTTTAAATGTTTAAATGTTTAAATGTTTAAATGTTTAAATGTTTAAATGTTTAAATGTTTAAATGTTTAAATGTTTAAATGTTTAAATGTTTAAATGTTTAAATGTTTAAATGTTTAAATGTTTAAATGTTTAAATGTTTAAATGTTTAAATGTTTAAATGTTTAAATGTTTAAATGTTTAAATGTTTAAATGTTTAAATGTTTCAATACACTGAACCCCCGGTGGTTGGTCACTTTTTTGTTTGAAAAAACAAACTAAAAAGTGATAAACTGTCAGAGTTTGAGTGTAATAAAATCAAAAAATATAAAGCTTCAGAGTATCAAAACTTCACAATGTGTAGAAGCAATTAAACAACATTTAATTCTAAAATATAAAAATTTCGAAAAAATCTAATATTTTTTATGTTGATATATTTAGTATTATTTAACAAATATTTTATTACTGAAATATTTTTATTTTAGACTCTTTTGATATTTTAATATTTATTTTTTTAAATATTTCAATGTTTTAATATTTTAACATCTTAATTTTTCAATATATTTTATAAGAAAATAGTTTATTTTTCTAGTATTTCAATACTTTTCAAAAGAAAATAGTTTAATATTTCAATATTTAAGTACTTTAATATTTTAATAATTTGATTTTATTTGATTTGAGCTTGTCAAAAGCGTTTGTAATGTTTTGTATTTAAAATATAACTCGGTTTTCAATACTTTATTTACAAGATTCGCAATATTAAAAAAAAGTTACACTACGTAACTATAACATTGCTATGAAACTTACTGTAAAAAATAATTGGAAAAAATGCATCATGAGATTTTCAATAACAGAACCATGATATTTGCTGTAACCATGAATTTTAAGGTAGCTCTATCGTCATTCCAATAAAGTTCGAAAAAGTCAACAATAAACTTACCATGGATATTATAATATCTATTGTAACTGCATGATTTTAACAGTGCAAATCATCATATAATTTTATGCGGGAACAAAGTTATTCGATCGGAAATAATTGGGTTCAACGATTAGCTGCTTCGATATGCTTTGAAAACTAAAGTTAACTTTCTGGAAAAGGTTAGTGAGGCAGTCTGTTACTGACAAGCAATGTTGAATGCACTTTTATAAACTTCACAACACAACATAGCTGCTGTTGATCATGCAATTTTATTTCTTTATTTTTGTTCTATTACTTTTCAGCCGGATTGGCAAGCAAATTTACCGGGTAGAAGAATAGCTGTTAAAGTTAAATAACTAATCTAACAAAGGTAGAGCTAACAAAAAGATTTCTGAGTAACAGCATTTAATGATTTGAAAATATTTGTCTTGGAAGAAATCAAAGACTATTTACGATTTGATATGGAAATTTTAAACCATTAAAATACCTTTGAAAATTTTAACCAAAAAAAAATTTGAGATTCTACCCCACGCGACCTTCACACCAAAAGCGCCAAAGCTAAACCAACAAATTTGCATTCACTCGAAGAAGCCCTAATCTCCTGAACTTGTGCGCGCCAAGGCGGATCCACCAGCCAACGCCGGAATGAGGACGACGCGGCAGGAAATTATTTTGCAAGCAAGTAACTACTGTAAATTGAGCTTCCTCTTTATCCGCGCCGGCAAAGCAACTTGATTACCAATTACGACCGAGAGTAGGACGGCGGGGCAAGTTGATAACAAGCACCAAGGATAACGTTTGCCTACCGCTGTGACATCAAGAGACTCCAAAGCTCGCGGGGGAGTTTAGCACTTCGGTCCGCGGTTGTGCACTAAAGTACAATTTATTGATTTTTATTCCTTCTGAGTGGAGAAAACGAAGAAAAACGTAAACTCACAAAAAAGCTACGTCCAGCAGTACATCAAACGAATCGCAAAGAAATCCAATATTTTTTGTTCGAAATTTCATTGAAAGTCAAGAATCGTGACGCGACAGAATGCTTGATTGGCTGCAAATCGGTATTTTGATTTGTGATATTGGCTTGGACAGCACCGGCTTCAAACGCAGATAGGGATTTTTCTTTTTTTTTTTCTCTCTCTCGCTCTCAAACTGACTTTTGATCATAGCATTGACGAGTCAGAAGCAGAAGTACTTCAAATCAGTGAATAAAATGACTGGACTTAACAAGTCAATCAAAAATCGTTTGCGCATCAATTTGCAAACGAATGTCTCACGGACGAATTTTAAAATCTCTGAGCAAATCTTCTCATACATAAATATTTTTCAAGCTAAAAGAAAGGGGTCGTTTAAATATTACGCACATAATACTCGGGGCAGTGGCAACTCTGTGTTACTATGTAACACGGGTCCCCCACAGACCATTATTATGAAAATAAAATTTCCACCCAAACCAATGATTGGACATGGTTCCTGGGACCATTCTGCACCTCTGGGCCGAGTTTCAAAATATTTGCCGGCAGAAATTTGGAATACGGTCAGTTTTAGTGTTTCGAGTAGAAATTAAGGAGAAATCACATGTAAAATGCATAGGAAAACATCAAAGTTTCAATGTTTTAACTCCAAAACATTACTGTAAAATGCATAGGAAAACATCAAAGTTTCAATGTTTTAACTCCAAAACATTACTGGTCATGGTTTTAAATTGTACTAACATGTAGCAGAATGATATAAATGATATTTACAGCACTGACTTAGCCGGATTAAGCCTAAGTCAAGTGACTTTAGTATATTATTTACAAGTTTATAACTGAATATTAAACAAAACTCCTACATCAAGGAATTTTTAGTCAAAGAAAACTAGATTGCATAAAAATAACTTAAAATGGGGTGACTTTGAGCCAAGGGGTGACTTTGTACCAACAAACGCATAAATATTGCTTCGATAAGCATGAATTTTATGTTAATTTAGTTATTTGAGCAACTCTCTACGAAATCGGCCGATTTCGACCATTTTTATTTTTTGTATTTTTTGATTTGACTCAAACTTTGTGGGGGCCTTCCCTATGACCAAATAAGCTATTTTGCGTCATTGGTTTACCCATACAAGTCTCCATACAATTTTGGCTGCTGTCCATACAAAAGTGGTATGTATGTATTCAAACAGCTGTAACTTTTGAGTGAATTTTCTGATCAATTTGGTGTCTTCGGCAAAGTTGTAGGTATTGTTGAGGACTTTTGAGAAAAAAATAGGCACACGGAAAAAAAATTTGCAGATTTTTTTATCAACTTTTTTTTCACTAAAACTCAATTTCCCAAAATATGTATTTTTTGATTTTCGAGATTTTTTTATATGTTTTAGGGGACAAAAATCCGCAACTTTCGAGCCATAGAGAAACATGGTCAAAAATTCTGCCACCGAGTTATGAATTTTTGAAAAAATAGTGATTTTTGGAAAAAATCGAAGTTTCATGCAAAAACAAGTTTGACATTATTTTTTAATGCAAAATTGAATTTGCAATCGAAAAGTACTTTACAGATTTTTTGATAAAGGGCTCCGTTTTCAAGATATAGTCACCGAAAGTTTGATTTTAGCGAAATATTTGCAGTTTTTCAATTTTTAAAAATAGTGACCATGAGTGACCATTTCTAAAAATATTTTTTATGAAAAGTTCAGAAAATTTGCTATAAAATTGTCTAAGAGACATTGAAGATTGAACCTCTGATTGCTGAGATACAGCGGCTTAAAGAAGAAGAAACACGAAAATTGAAGTTTTCTAAGTCTCACCCAAACAGCCCACCATTTTCTAATGACGATATCTCAGCAATTAATGGTCCGATTTTCAATGTTTATATATGAAACATTCGTGAAATTTTCCGATCTTTTCGAAAAAAATATTTTGAAAATTTTTAAATCTAGACTGGCATTTTAAATGGGCGTAATATTCAATTCACATTCACATACCATTTTTGTATGGACAGCTGCCAAAATTGTATGGATACTTGTATGGGTGAACCAATGACACAAAATAGCATATTTGGTCATAGGCAAGGCCCCCACAAAGTTTGAGCCGAATAAAAAAATACAAATAAAATCCATTTCCGGTTTTGGTAGAGAATTGCTCATTTGTAGACGGCTTAATTTGGTCTATTAATGTTCCCACAAAGCAATTTGATGATATTGCTACGCAAATCTGCTAATTATGTTAGAATAAAGCCTGTTGATTTAAAATTAAATTAATTAAAATAGTTTTCAAATCTCCTAGAATCCTCCAAATTTGAAAATGATGCTCACATTTTTCAGTTCTGAATTAATTCCTACTGAAATCAAATAAAACAAAAGCAAAATATTAGGGCAACAACGTGATGTGGCAAGTTTGTGACATTGCAATTAAAATAAAATTGTTCTTTTTTTGTTTTAATTCGTTTACAAATTTCAACCTTACGAATGAAATCCGTAGAGTACTTCAGCTATCATTTAGCTTATATATTTTTGTTGTCCTGTGTAGGGATTATAATTAGTATTGACCCAACTTCTTACAGGATTAATATCTCAAATAAACCAATTATTTTCCAACATTGCAGTAATAAAATAACATTTTATAATTGATTAAATTAATGTTGATACACTCATAATTAGAATTCAATAGAACATATTATTAATCATCAAGAACGTACACTAATAATGTATTCATCAAAACAAAACATTCTTCTGCCCAATGTGAAAACACAATCAATCTTTTAACAAGCTTGGCATATCTTATGAAAACATGAAAATAGTACAGTTAAATATTAAATCAAATCAAATTGATTGACAACAATACCAGCCCAACTGGTGTGAGAGGCAACCACGCTTGACACTCCACCACCGAACCCGGTATAGTCAAATATGTGCAGACGATGTAAGTTTTCAATGTGACTTGTGTCCTAAAACTCTTGTCGGAGTGAAACGGTAAGGCTTATGAAACCAAAGCTTTATCTATTTTTTTTTTTTTTAGTAATTCGTACTTATTTGAACTTTTTATGGCAGAAGGACAACATAATCTAAGAAAAATATTTGCAACGATTTTCTTTTGCAATTCAAGCTTATCGGGCTTGTTTTTAAGCTATCTGGCTGTTATAAAATCGTAAAATTTGGTACAAAGTCACCCCTTGGCTGAAAGTCACCTCATTTTAAGTTATTTTTATGCAATCTAGTTTTCCTTGACTAAAAATTCCTTGATGTAGGAGTTTTGTTTAATATTCAGTTATAAACTTGTAAATAATATACTAAAGTCACTTGACTTAGGCTTAATCCGGCTAAGTCAGTGCTGTAAATATCATTTATATCATTCTGCTACATGTTAGTACAATTTAAAACCATGACCAGTAATGTTTTGGAGTTAAAACCTTGAAACTTTGATGTTTTCCTATGCATTTTACATGTGATTTCTCCTTAATTTCTACTCGAAACACTAAAACTGACCGTATTCCAAATTTCTGCCGGTAGCCCGATAAGCTTGAATTGCAAAAGAAAATCGTTGCAAATATTTTTCTTAGATTATGTTGTCCTTCTGCCATAAAAAGTTCAAATAAGTACGAATTACTAAAAAAAAAAAAAAAATAGATAAAGCTTTGGTTTCATAAGCCTTACCGTTTCACTCCGACAAGAGTTTTAGGACACAAGTCACATTGAAAACTTACATCGCCTGCACATATTTGACTATACCGGGTTCGGTGGTGGAGTGTCAAGCGTGGTTGCCTCTCACACCAGTTGGGCTGGTATTGTTGTCAATCAATTTGATTTGATTTAATATTTAACTGTACTATTTTCATGTTTTCATAAGATATGCCAAGCTTGTTTATTTTGAAACTCGGCCCAGAGGTGCAGAATGGTCCCAGGATTGGACATGGTTCCTGGTTTGGGTGGCATTTTTTTTTCATAATAACGGTCTGTGGGGGACCCGTGTGGAGTTCAAACAGAATTCCACCATCTCCAAAAACATGATCCTCCTGAAGAAGACTCAAACCAGAGAGTCGAAACGACGAGTAATTTTGAAAAAACGGTGTTTCATTTGCCCCGACTGTCACAGCCAACAAAAAGCAGAACCAGAATCTACAGTCGTTAAACTTGTCGTGATGTTGTTTTCTACAGCTTTATAATATCATTTTTTGTTGTTGAAAATCACGAGCCTTCCAAATTGTTGAGATTGACACATTGGAGTTTTGAGCTTTTTGCAGCTCTTTTATCGCAAGGTTTGTTTTTTTTTTAACTAAAGACCCATTCGCCACAAAAAGTCTATTTTGTCACATCCTAATGGAATTTATTAATTTTGTATTGGAGTTATAATAATGTCGCATTTTTTTCGGGGACTTTTAAATTTTACTTTTTTATTTGGATGAAACTTTGTCCAGGCATTCCCTATGTCAAACGAAGTCAAGTCTCCATACAATTTTGGGGGCTGGTGATATAAAATTGGTACAAAAATGTATGAAATTCTGTATCTTGACAAAAGATTTTCTAATCGATTTAGTGTCTTCGGCAAAGTTGTAGGTTATTATTAGGACTTAAAAAAAACGGTACACGGAAAAAATCCCATTTGTTATTTAACTTTTGATTTTTAAAAGTTGAATTCCTAACAGGAGTATTTTTGATTTTCGATTTTTTATATGTTTCAGGGGACAAATAAAGATATCTTTTCAGTCATAGTGCAAAGATCTGAAAATTTCGCTAGAGTTTCAATTTTAACATTAAAAATCGGACCTTTAGTTTCCGAGATATCGTCAGTTGAAAATTACAGGCTTATTAGGTGACACTTACATAAATTCATTTTCATCGAATCGAATTCTTATCTCAGAAACCAGGTGATTGCCCGATTTTCAAAGTTCCAGAAAGAAAATTGTAGGAAATTGTTTGAGCCATTTAAAAAATAATTCAGAGTCGCTTTTTTCCAAGAGTTATGCTTACACTTTAAAAATTTAAACAAATGAAAAATGTATCTAAGAAAGTAAATTTCCTCACTGTGCTCCACGGCTACGCCCATACAGTCCCATGGGGATATGGGAGAGGAAAAATATGAAAAAAATACTCAAATTTATTAACAATGCTCACTTTTTATGATTATTTAATTGTGACTTAAAATTAAATAAAAGTTTGATTTTTTTTATTTATTGAACATGATTTTTGCATCCATTAACCTCTTTCATTTCGGTTTGTTTTGGGTTTTCGACGTTTGTCTGCTTTAAACTGGGCTACGACCCAGTTATCAACCCCCTGTTAATAAGTAGCCCAGTTAAACATCACCCAGTTGTTAACTTTTCAGCAAAAAAATATGGTGTCTTCGGGAAAGTTATTCAAAATTTAATGAAGGTTCTACATCTGAGAATTGATGGAGATTGGACAACTATTGCGCCCTCCACAGGTAAAAAACTGATATAGTTGCTTATCTCCATAGTTATGAGTCAATCTTCGATTTCAGGGGATAGCCCCGAGAAAGCCCGGATTTGGACCACTCTAATATACAATAAAAAAAATGGCCGAATTTTGGGAAACTTGCTCAATTTATTAAATATTACGGAGTATTTGATAGTTAACCGAAATCCTTAATTTTAAACCAAATATTAGCGTAGACATTTTCAGGAAAACAAGGAAATTACTGTTGAATTTTAAATAACGGCTCCAATGTCTAAGGGTTTTAAAATAATCCCAATTATCCTCCATTCTAGTATAGTAATATAAATTATTAAACCATTTCCACCATCCTTCTAACGTTACAGACCCCCTTGACGCCAAACGGTGCACCATGGTGTTCGTGAGTTCTGCCGTGTTGGGGGCAGCCGCTGGCACGGGACTGGCCCTGCTAGTGGCCGTTACGATCGTAATGTACCGCTACTACGTGGTCCGGCGCAAGGGCAAAGAGTGGGCCGAGCTGGACCGGCTGGAGGAGAAAAAGGCAGCCCGGAAAATCAATCTGCAGGTATGGAAGCAGGGGGTTCGCTGAACGGAACAACCACACTATCGTTATCGTCGTCGTCCATAGCTTACGTAACGATGCGATGCGGTGGTTGTGGTAATTGGAATTTGATTCTTTCGAGTGGGGTACGTGGGATGGTTGCTTGTTAAATGATGCACAACCGGAGGTAGTTTGTCATTCATTTGTATAGAGTTTTTATTTTACCTCCTTTCTTCCTGACTCCACAGCAAGAGTGCAGCGTGATTAGTGGTTCCCATCCGGTGCAACCACCGTCGAGCGTTCCCCAGCACGGACTAGTCAGCGAGTGTGGCAAGGGTGGTCCACTGGAGGTGAGCTCGAGTCCGTTGCAACCGAACCTGGAGCAAAAACCGAAACCGTACTCCAGCCGGCAGAAGCCCCCACCTCCGTCGGCTTCCAGGAACAACAGCACCGAAAGTGTGCATTCTCGAGCATCGGTAAGCCACTTGAGCACGCTTTATTCTGGTAGTTTTTCGATTAATAGTTGAAGTGATTTCAGAGTTGTCGTGAGTCGCCCAAATTTGCTTCGCATATTAACGCAGAAACAAGATCGACCATTTCAGAAAACTTTATCATTCAGGTAAATTTGATGTGGTTTGACCTCTTGACGTGACCAACTTTCCTAGAATGCGAATCCTGTTTCCTGTTTGATTAACAATGTATGTTTGTTATTTGGACAATAAAATTTACAAACAATAATTGATAAACCAATGCCAAAGTATAAAAATAATAAATCTTTGAAGCAAATTGAATACACTAAAACCCCGATGGTTTGACACCAACTGTTGTCAAACGAACGGGGTCACTTTTCAGTTTGACACCCCTTTGTGTGCGTGCGTGCGTACATATTGGGGAGATACAAATTTTACAACTCACCTTCTGTTGCAGGGCTAAATAAATAAAAATTGTTTTGTTCTACAACAAGTGTTTCTAAAAATATTTATGTTTAGTTTTAGAGAAATATGATGTTCGTTTCCGAAAAATTGGTTTTGGAAATTAAAACTCAATAATCTCGAAAATCGCAAGCTAAATTTTATGTACCAGGTGGCTTTCGAAAGAGGAGATATAGCAGCTAAAACGCTGAAAAAATCTCAGAGATATTTTTCCTAAGAATATCTATGATTGAGCATGTTAAATTATCAAGAAAAAAGTGTATGGTGCCGCCGTAACAAAATTTGAAATTTTTTTCCTAGTATTTTCTATGTATATTTGCCCGCTAGTTCTTAACCTGCCTCAGAATCGGTTAAAAGTGTTTGAATATCGATTTTTGGTCATATTTTAGGTTTCTAGGTATTGCGCATCCTAAGAAATAATCAGTTTTGGTGATTATCTTGAAGGGGTCCCTAAGATAGGAGCGCAACTATTTTTTCAATCCATCATAGCAACCGTCTGATTTCCGCTTTCCATTGATGTCAGTTCAGTTCAACTTTTATGTTAATTTGTTTTCGTACTGAACTCGTTTCTTTTAGAAAAAATAAAACTTGTACCTTAAATTAATC
This sequence comes from Culex quinquefasciatus, assembly GCF_015732765.1. NCBI lineage: Eukaryota > Metazoa > Arthropoda > Insecta > Diptera > Culicidae > Culex > Culex quinquefasciatus. The sequence continues at coordinate 90,831,370 of NC_051862.1, read as the reverse complement.
TATTTATTTCATTTGCAAGGTGTTTACGCCGAGACACCTTCGGAGTCCAGTTCACACAAGGAAATGGGCCAGTGGGCTGTATTAAACGAACTACTTTTGGATGGTGGATAACAACCAGGTCGAGCGAACGGATTCACGATCACTTGCCATGAGGCGATTCATTAGCTGCGAGGTGGTTACAGAGTTCGATCGGGTTGTTATAGGCTAGGTGCATCTATCGTAACCAGTGAGGATTAGTTCTAATAATAACGCAGTATAGGTAACATCTTCTAGGAGCAACCGAGCATGGAATGGGTTCATTTAGGGTCACAATCTCACAATTTATTTTCGGCCCCAACGTACCGACCGCCAATGGAATTTCGATTCTATTTAAATTTGATTAAACATATTCAATTACTTCTCACACTTCTTATAAGCTAGCTTTGCACATCTTTCTTCGTTTTGGGAGGTTGCCGACTAGCTGGGCGACTCGTCTTCTTCGGGTTTGTTCCCTGTTGAGAGGTTGTCGATGAGTATCAGGCACACTTTCACATCCGGCCAGTCGTATCCAGCGCCCGACGGAACTCTTGGCACTCAATACCCGCACCAGTCCGTCCGGACCAGGACGAACAGGGGTGATACTATGCTCCACCGGTGATGGGAAGGAGGGGGGGCGGTTGAGTTAAGGTCAAGTTTAGGTTATCCGTTGCCCCCATAACTGCTGGGACTTGGTAGGGACACTGGAGAGGTTGGGCTCAGGGATCGATTGGAGAGCGATGCCGACCAAGAATTTTCTGGGTTTGATTGCCGTTTCCGACTGCATTTGCTTGGAGTGGCTGGCCAGCATTGGCCACGTGTTGTTAAAGGATTGGCGAGGCCCAAGCTTGTGGCGCCATTCGTTGTTCTGCTTGCTGGGTGTGGCCGAGTTCCAGGAGGCAGCCAGTCTCGCTCGATTGTAGCGTGCGTCACTACGGTAATGGTCCAATCATGGAGCCTGGAGGTTTCGCGAGTGCAAGTCCGTTCTGGGTTTAGTCGGCTTACACATGTGGCTCTCCACATCGTATCTTCAAAAGACCATCTCCATCATCTCCTCCCCATTCAGTTCAAGGATGATGCCTTAGGCAACTGGTCTTAGCCGTATAAGAAGATCCCCTATGGAAATGTCCGGGTTAGCAGATGCTTGTACTGCCGATTCGGCAACGAGGGAAAAAGCCTGCCCGAAGGAGCCTACAGCTTCCGTTGTGCGTTCATCCGACCCGGTAAAGATACTGGATTCCGCCAAGCTGACCGTGAAGGCTGCAGAACCGTTGCGTCCGGCGCCGAGACCAGGCAACCGCATGCAGGACCTACAATTAAACCAACGACAGGCAGCTGAACAAGCCCCCACGATTTTCTCAGATTGTCAATTGATGTCAACAATTTGTTTTGTCTTAGCCTACTTTCACTTGCCTTCTCAAGGTTTTTCTGTTGCGACGGTATCTTTCTGCGGCGATTAATTGGAGCGCAGGATTCTAATTTTTCTTGAAATTATTAATATCATATAAGCCAAAATAATACGCCAAAAATCATATTTTTGTAAACAAACATGTTTGTTTACCAGAGTTCGAAAAATGCTCCAAACATCACTTTTCTGAAGTTTAGGCTGAATGTTTACGTCAATGAACAAATTTTTGAGGGATTGCAAGGCATAATTAAAAAATACTTGGAAAAATACTTGCGTGTCTTTTTGGGCAGTTCAAGCAAAACTTCTATAAACTTTCGAAAACAAAAAAAAAAAATAATTTGTGTCTCCTTTAATCATTTCATTTATAGTTTCTGTCAAATATCCCCAAGTTTTTCAATAAATATTAGATGTTTTTTATTTGTTTGTAATTCAATATAACTAAACAATCACTTCTCCCAATCCTCGCAGAAATCCCACTCCCCGGGCCGTCTACGAACGTTCAGTCTCGAGGGTCGTCTTCCGCTAGCTTACGAACCGGACGGCCGCGTTGGCTCCAAGGAAAGTGTAACGTCGGTCTTTTCCGTCAACCCGCGGGACATCAACTCACCGAAAAAGCGCAACAGTACGGTTTCGTGTGCCACCCTACCGCGGCATGCGGAAATTGCCAGCGTTCCGGACAGCCCGAGCGGATCGATTCGGTCGGACAGTACCCGGTCTCCGCGGCGTCGAGTTCCCATCATTATGGCTGCGAATGACATCAATACGGTTCTGGGTCGGTTCCACCTACGGTTGCAGTACGACGGAGTGAAGGAAGAGCTGATGGTGCATCTGGTGGAAGGTAGGTTGGACTGTCGATTGTAATTTGGATAATTTATTAATGAGTCGGAAAAACTCACTTCAAACTATTTTTTATTAAATACAGCACAAGAGTTGATTTCCTTGTCGGAAGGTGGCTTTCGAGATCCTTATGTAAGGTTGTTCTTGGACACTGACGAAGAACATCGCACAATGCAAACGGCTATCCATCGAGCGGAAACTCATCCATTTTTTGATCAGCATTATTCATTCCTGCTGCGTCCGAGGAATCTCGTGAAGACTAATTTCGTCCTACAGGTATAATAAATCTCAACATAACCAACATCCTCAAAACTAATACATTCTAATCATCCAGCTCCTCGATTACGATCGATTTTCGCGCGATGAGGTGATTGGCGAGATTCGGTTCCTGCTCAACACGTTGGACCTGTCGGGGTGTGAAATTTGGGGTGATTTGATTGCGGTTAAAAAGCCCACGGAACAGTCGGCGGAGCTGTTGATCTCGTTGAGTTATCTGCCACAGGCAGAGCGGCTAACCGTGGTCGTGATGAAGGCCAAGAATTTGCACGTCGTGCATGAGCCGTTTGTGAAGGTAATTTGAAAAATAATACAAAAATACAAAAATACAAAAATACAAAAATACAAAAATACAAAAATACAAAAATACAACAATACAAAAATACAAAAATACAAAAATACAAAAATACAAAAATACAAAAATACAAAAATACAAAAATACAAAAATACAAAAATACAAAAATACAAAAATACAAAAATACAAAACTACAAAAATACAAAAATACAAAAATACAAAAATACAAAAATACAAAAATACAAAAATACAAAAATTCAAAAATCAAATTCCATCTTTCCTTCAGCTCTACCTGATTGTGAACGACAAGCGCGCCAAGAAGCGAAAGACCAGCGCCATCCGGGCCGCAGACCCGTCCAACCCGATCTGGAACGAGGCGTTTACATTTGACCTGCCAGCCTCGCAGCTGCAGGACGCCGGTGTCGAGCTGTTTGTCACATCGAATGAGGGTGAAACGCAGGAACCGGGCTGTGCTGTCGGGCTGCAGGAGGGCGGTTCCGGGTCAGCGCACTGGCAGGATCTGATGCAGAACAGCCGCAAACCGATCGCCATGTGGCACACGTTGAGATAAATTGAGGCTCTCTGATTAGCGAGAGAGATACTACAAAGTAGCAACCACCTTGCTTTTTAAGCTTGTTCTATACAGTGAATGCGGTTTCTAAATAACCCCACCTCCACCCCAAATTCCCTTCATCTGTGATTGAATCCTTTCAGCCAAGGCTTCAATCGAAAATCCCAAATAAAAATTTACTATTGCATCTCAGTTTGGTTGTTCAGTAAAACCGCAGTAGTAAAAACGCACTAACCGCAACTAAACCAGCCACAAAATTATATACTAAACACATGTCAATACATCACACAAAATGTACATCACAGGTTTCTGTATATTTGCACTGAAAACTGATAACCGGTCATGTTTTAATCCGCACAGAGAGGACAATGAATGTTACAGCTGTTCACGCCAAAGTTTAGAAAAGCACGTTTTATCCCTTTTATTCACAAGAGAGAGAAAAGTAAACATTTTACAAAACAAGTTGACACCGTTCAACGGTACAAATGCGTTAGACTGATTTAATGCTAAAAGAGATTTTATTTATCATTGTTGCAAACTTTATTTTGGAATAAGTTTTTACAGTAGCGAGACAACACACAAAATACATAGTATGAAATACAACAATGTTAGAGCTTAAACAGAATATTCATATTTTAACCAAGGAGGTAATTTTATATTATACATAACAGAAAACGAAACAGAAAAATGCAAAAAAAAGAAGATAAATTAGGATAAGTGATTTATTTTGTATGGAATATACAATATGCCCACATAGAGGTACACACCACTTTTAGCGTTTCTACATGGCCACTAGTGCGTACTGCAACATAAAACAAAACGATAGAACTAAACAACAACAACACATTTATAAATACATACAACTACTCAATTATGAACGTGCTGCTTATGTCTGTGCTAACTAGACTTAACTGAGGATAAAAACTGTAACTATTAGGTTAAATTGTCAACTTTAAAAAGTAGCTTACCATTGACTGTCCCATCCCAAGTGAGTCAAGCTCATTTCAATTTTTGTTCATAACTGAATTAATTCTGTAAATTTAGGACATACAGAACATACAATATTTGGAATTGTTCAATCAAGGGCGTACCTATCTTTAATTTTTTTTTTGACATAGATCTAGGGTTTTTTCTCAAAATTTATTTTCCCTAAAAGAACACCCAGTTAGCAAAATCTAAACTTAGAAATATGTATCCTCCCTGCAAAGGCTTATGAATTGATCTCAGTTGAAAGGTTCTCCAAATCTCTGAATTGCAAATGTAACATCCTGGAGCAGAACTGTTAAATTCTAATAAAAACACAATTGAATTGAATTGAATAATTTTTTTTTGTAGGGCATGAATCTAAATTTTTTCGTATTCGACTCATTTTATTAAATTTAAATCATTCGATTATTTAATCAAAGAAATATAAAGCAAATGGGGTTGTCTTGATTGGGAGGACAGTTTAACAACCAGACTTGAATAAAAACAGTTTCTTTGTGAAAATGAGTCATAGTTTGATTTTTCTTCCCTTACGTGACTAGTTCTTTCGGCATAGCAAATCGTTATTTTGTGGGAATTTTTAAAATCACTTTAAATACCTAGCTTTCATTTTAGGCTGGTTTTTCTAAATTGTTGGTTTAAAACCTGTAAAAAGCTTAAAAATTTTCTTATGATTCAAACAACGTTATTGAGTGCATCTTTAATAGTTGACATCCGATTGCGTTTTTAGCAAATATTATGTTTTTTTTACTTCTCGAATTTTTTAGGAAATTTTGAAGGGGGGGGGGGGTTGAATCTGGACTGTATGCCAAAATGGGAGCGTTCTAAAGTTTTAATTAAACTTTTTCTACTCGAATACTACTTCAAACACTTAGAATATTAAGTTTTAAAGGTTGTGTTCCAGTATACATAAGATCTATGTTCAATCTTTTTGAAGTTATTTTTAGAAAATGTGAAAACCCAAAAATGGCCAAGCATTGCTATAAACTCTAAATAAAGCGAACAATAATATTTACCGAAAGAGTTTAATAAATATCCAGGAAGGTTTCAGAATTTAAAAAATGTCCTCTTTAAGTTTGAAGCATCAAAGCAATGCTCAATTAGATTAGATTTCAATACTGAGCAGGGATCAATTTCGCTAGCGAACTTTCTTCATCCGCGAAAGAGGGAAGAGGCAAATCACGCAAAAGAAAATTGCTCCCGAAATTCTCCAAGAAAATCAATCTGCGGATGATTTTTCGTGAATTTCCTTGCCAGCACCATTCGAAAATGTTTATGGCACTTTGTTTACACACATTGCCCATCTACAAAATGTGACAGGTCATTTTCGACGTGTGACGTTACACTTGCAAGTGTAGTAGTGAAAAAGATGTTCCGCCGAATAGTCAAGATGATGATTTTATTTAGATTCCTTTTACCGATCTTTCGTGCGCGAGAGAGAAGAGCCATGCTCCCTTTGGATTTTTTCTCTTGATGAAGGTGCAATGATTTTCTTTTGATAATTATTATTCCATCGCTGATACTGAGACTTTCAAGTCCGTGCAATGTTGGAACTTTGCATATCGATTATGATTCTTTCGGTAAGCTACATAGAAAAAAAAGTGTGAATTTGCTTGACACAGAAATCATTAATCACATGTAAACTCGGTTGATGTAAACTGTAGTAGATGGTGTCATTCCCTCTTTGAGCAATGACTGATGATTCTGTGCCAATATAAGCGTATTTTTATACATATTTTTCAAAGGCGGTTTGTCACAATTGCATGCACATCTACTTTCGAGCCAAAGGAAGCGTTCTTTTATTACGTAACGCAAAAAATGGATTTTTGGATCCCCTTCCCCCAACTCGTAACAAAATTACCATACGTTCTTTTGCTAACCCCACTTTTTAAAGGGAAAAGCTTTTACACGGCGTTCGTTATACAACAAACATTAGAATTCTTTTTGATATAACGAATAATTTCTTAAAACCAAAATTCGGAGCGTATGGTGGTAATCCCCACGCTTCTACCTCCACTGTAGATTCAGAATTGAATTGTTGTAATCCGTGCTCAAACTCAACCCACTTCAAAGAATCTTCTCTGCGGTAAACTTTACGCAGTAGGCCTGGCCGCTCCGATGAAATGGCGCACTACAAGTGTTAATAAATGACAAGAAGAAGGCTAGGCTTAATCTAACATAAGGCTTTCTCCAGGATCCCTTCGAAAGATTGGCTGCGCTAATCTGTTTCTCCCCCTTTCCCCACTGAGAAATTTAACGTTACATTACGCAGTGGGTCGTAACAAATTGTAACAGATGATCCCCCCAACACTGTAACGCGTAACGCAAGGGTTTTTGCAAATTTTTATGAATTCTTTTATGAAAATTTTGCGTTACGTAACAGAATTTTCAGCACTCCCCCTTCCCACAATTTTCGTAACATTTCGCAAAAGGCAACGATACCCCCTCCACTCCCTAATTGCGTTACGTAATACAAGAACGCTCAAAGATTATTTTCGTCACAGATAAATGTTTCATTATGTACAGTAGAGTGTTTCATCCAAAACCAAAAGTTCTCAGAATCAGGCAAACCGAGGTTTCCCTAGTAGAGGATACCTGTGGAGACTGTATTTCCCACGTGTCGCGATCTCCAGTGTGACCGAGACGCCGCCGGACTGTTCGACCACTGCCGAGGGACTGGCTGTGCTGCCGTGCGCTGACAGCTGTGTGCGTTGACGTGCGGAGACAGGGGGTTGATGTCCCTGCACACATATTGAGATCCATAGACAGGGGGGCGCTATGCGGGCCCACACATCTTCCCCCTTCTCTAGAAAAAAAAAATACAGCAACGCTGGTGCTTCTTATTTGAGGGGACCTTCTTGCTAAAAACTGACATGCACTCTCCTTTAAGCTTTAGAATCAGGACAAGGATCAAAAATCAAACCATCCACATTCACGACCCCCCAGGTCTTTTGTGGTCTCTATTGCAAGTTTCTGCTCGAACCTAGGAGTTCGAAGGTTTGAATGGGGAGGGCACCCAAACCTCTTTCTGCTCCAAGGACGACCTTTGGATTGCGTGTCCAACCGCCGCCAGCGATGCCACCGGAGCAGGCTTGGTTTGGTGTGTTGTTTGTCTTCATAGCAGGAAGATGACTCCCACACCTGGAATTACTTAACGGCCTAACAACAACCGAGGCCGGGACCGACGTTTTACTTCCCAATCCGATGAAAGGTTGGAGCAGATGGGAATCGAACCCATGATCATCTGCTTACAAAGCGGACAGCGTAACCATTCGGCTAAGCCTGCTACCAGGACAAGGATATAATCTTTAAATCACTATGGAGACGCTAATTTGTTGCGGACACCCTTGTAGCCACCACGATGCACAAGCCTCGACGATCTTTAATGAAAGAGGAAGACGCTGCTCGCGAATTATTATTTTTTTCGATTTTTATCGATTATCCTTTCTTCTAACACATTTTTACAAAACCATTTCTTTCTTCTCTCATTTTTCCCCTTGTTCGCTATGGTGTCATACACATTTTTATGAATGTGTCTCTCCACTCTTTTCACTTTCATTTTTTTCTTTAACTTTACCAGGCATTCCCTTTCAGCGTGTGTTCACCAGTCGTTGCACCCTTTACTTATTTCACAAGCCATATGGGCCTTTCAGTGAGTGTTCACCAGTCGTTGCGGCCCTTCAGTGAGATCACAAGCCGAAAGGGCCTTTCAGCGAGAGCTCACAAGCCGTTGTTGAATCGTTGCGACCTATTCAGCGAGTTCACAAGCCGGAAGGGCCTTTCAGTGAGAGCTCACAAGCCGTTGTTGAATCGTTGCGGCCTATTCAGCGAGTTCACAAGCCGGAAGGGCCTTTCAGTGAGAGCTCACAAGCCGTTGTTGAATCGTTGCGGCCTATTCAGCGAGTTCACAAGCCGGAAGGGCCTTTCAGTGAGAGCTCACAAGCCGTTGTTGAATCGTTGCGGCCTATTCAGCGAGTTCACAAGCCGGAAGGGCCTTTCAGTGAGAGCTCACAAGCCGTTGTTGAATCGTTGCGGCCTATTCAGCGAGTTCACAAGCCGGGAGGGCCTTTCAGTGAGAGCTCACAAGCCGTTGTTGAATCGTTGCGGCCTATTCAGCGAGTTCACAAGCCGGAAGGGCCTTTCAGTGAGCTCACAAGCCGTTGTGGAATCGTTGCGGCCTATTCAGTGAGTTCACAAGCCGGGAGGGCCTTTCAGAGCTCACAAACCGTTGTTGAATCGTTGCGGCCTATTCAGCGAGTTCACAAGCCGGAAGGGCCTTTCAGTGAGAGCTCACAAGCCGTTGTTGAATCGTTGCGGCCTATTCAGCGAGTTCACAAGCCGGGAGGGCCTTTCAGTGAGAGCTCACAAGCCGTTGTTGAATCGTTGCGGCCTATTCAGCGAGTTCACAAGCCGGAAGGGCCTTTCAGTGAGAGCTCACAAGCCGTTGTTGAATCGTTGCGGCCTATTCAGCGAGTTCACAAGCCGGAAGGGCCTTTCAGTGAGAGCTCACAAGCCGTTGTTGAATCGTTGCGGCCTATTCAGCGAGTTCACAAGCCGGAAGGGCCTTTCAGTGAGAGCTCACAAGCCGTTGTTGTCTTCTCGCAAGTAGTTACGTAAACATTCACGAACCCTTCCCCCACAGGCCTTACTGAAGATATTACCAAGCCTCCAATTCTACAAGCCTTTCAGTGAACATCCACAAGCCATATTTACGCCAGGCATAAGTAGACATTCACAAGCCCCTTCACCTCTAACTTTCCAGTGAATATCTACAAGCCATCTCCTCTTTCACAACGTCAAACAGTTTTTCCTTCGACCACTTCCTTATGTTCCTTTCACACTTATTTAATTTTCGTAATTTTCTTCTGTATTCAGCAACCAGGTGCTTTAATTACAAAAAAAGAAGAAACATTTTGTTCATATCTCTCTTAAAAATCGTGCGAAACAAAAACCTAACATTCTCAAAAAACAAAAGAATATTTGAGAACAAATGATTTTGTTTGCAGACAAACCACAAAAAAAAGTACAGATATTGAAAATCTGATACCCCTGCCGACCTGTCATTTCTTTCTCCCTCTCACTCAGTTCAATTTTTTTTGACTCCTCTCTCCTCGTCACTTTCCCTTCTCCTTGACCACATTCTAACAACAGAACTTTTCACACCACAAGAATGCGTCACCGCCTTCTTTTTAACTCACCTGCAACCGCGCTGAGGGGATGTCGAGAAAAAAAGACACAAGATTACAAAAGAAAAGAAATCTTTCTTCTGGCAGGATTCGCCATTTGTGGAGACTGTATTTCCCACGTGTCGCGATCTCCAGTGTGACCGAGACGCCGCCGGACTGTTCGACCACTGCCGAGGGACTGGCTGTGCTGCCGTGCGCTGACAGCTGTGTGCGTTGACGTGCGGAGACAGGGGGTTGATGTCCCTGCACACATATTGAGATCCATAGACAGGGGGGCGCTATGCGGGCCCACACAATACCCATAGGAACTCTCATGCCAAATATCAGCCCATTTGGTTGAGAATTGGTCTGTCCCCAGCGGTTTAAAGTTTACATCTTGACTTTTTTTTGATAAGGTCCTATAAACAAATGTAAACATTGAGTGTATCCCGCTTACTCCGATGGACTTTGACATAAGGTGTGAAAGGGATACACTCAATGTTTACATTTGTTTATAGGACCTTATCAAAAAAAAGTCAAGACATGTAAATTACTATGGGATTTTTATGCTTTTCGTACAATCGTTCCTACAGGTCTGGGGACAACATGGATTCACTCGGAATAAAGACAGGTGTGTAGGGGATGGTCTAACGAACAAATTCCAGAAGGAATTAGGGTTCTCCATTCTGTCCCCAATGTGCGCATTGGATCGACGTCCGGTGTCTCCAGAATCAACGATTCACCCTTCAAATGTACGCATTGCCCTTAGTATGCTATGACGGCTAGGTGAAAATTTCGACGCCCCATGTCAGACACGTGGAGAGGCATCGATTGCATTATAATTACAAACTTATCATGTTACGTTATTTAGAATAGTTCAATTAGTTACAGGAACATCAATAATTATATTTTATAACTTTAAAGAATGTTTCTGAACCGAAACTTGAGTGTATGCTCTGCCACGTGTTCACCGTCTGACATGGGGCATCGAAATTTTCACCTAGCCGTCATAGCATAAGTCAAATTTTCATGTATTTTGTCAATAAATCGTTTAAATCAAAAAAATGTTGAAAGGTGTTACTTTTCGAAACAAGTGCTGAAAAGTTCAACTTTTCAGCACCCATTTCAGTGCTGAAAAGTAGAACTTTTCAGCATTTATTTTGAAAAGTGTTGTTATTCGATTCTGTTATTTTTGGAACAGAAAAGTAGGCTATTTCGTCGTTCAAGAATGACAGGAAAAGTAAGTAGTTTCACGACGGAATTGCAAAAAAGCTATTTTTAGGTTTTGTTCAGATCTACAAAACGCTCTTTAAAGCTTGCAAAAATATTGTATGGTTTAAGAGAAATCTACAAAACAAAAAGGGTAACAAATCCAACACCACCGCGTTAAAAGAGGTTTATCTGTTTTTGATTATGCAAAAAAATACAAAAATATAATTGGTGCTATCATTTTTTATATATCAATTATTGTAATTACTTTTTACAAGATAAAATTAACATAAATACAACGCTGATTTTATTTCAAATAAAACTGGAACCATAATCCGAAATTTGACACCTTATTTTTTGAACACTCCAAAAACCACAACAATTCTCTCGCCCTCGTTGATCGGTCCACTTTAGAATATGCAAACGAAGCCGAGAGACGGCACAACATGCTTCTCAGCCGTCGACGAGCCGCGGCATTTTCGTCTTCTCACTGCTGCTGCCGCGGTAAGAGCTGTCACGCTGTGACACTTTTTCCGTTTTCTCTCTTCGCACGATCGAAGAAGGCCCCGGGGAGCAGCTCCTTCCCACCGTGGCGATCCTCTCTCCCACGTGTATTCGTTGGCGTCGTCGGAGCACTTTGCGCATCAATCGGACGCTCAGTGCTCAGCCAATTGTGATCGCGATAGGACGTCGTCTTCTCCGTCGGTGTTTGCGTTTGAGAAGTGAGAAGGATCAAAAGTGATGAGCGGGAGAAGATTTGGGGGAAATAGTGAAAAGAAGAGTCAGTGTTTGAAGTGGGAATAGTGAGCGTAAACACTTTTCAAAACAAAAGAAAATTTTAAAAATCAGGCAAAAAGATGATCTTCTATCAACTTATAATCAAGCCGATCGCGTTAAAAAATCGCGTAGGAATTCCGCCTCGAATGGCGATCATAAATTGATACACGCTCTCAGCAGGATCACGCTGTGACGATAGAGGTGACTTGGCTGATAGCTAACGTTTAATCAATTCGATTTGTTTTTAGTACCGCGGCGGAACCGCCCCGACTCGGGCTGTTTCATCTTGTTATCATCTCGGGGTGCTTTCTGGGAGATTGTTTCGCCAAGAATTCTCTGTGGTTCCGCCAATGAGTAATTCTCTACGTTTTCGTAAATCAGTTATTTTTGATGGTTTATATTTGGAAACACACAAATTTCAAAAAAATATTTTTAAAAGCTGAATAAAATTTGAAATCGAAAAGTACTTTACCGAATTTTTGATAAAGTGCACCGCAGTGATTGAAGAATCACTCATCATTTTCATCAAAAGAAAATCTTTGGACGCTCATCAATAGAAAAAAAATGCAAGGGAACATGGCTCTCTCGTGAACAAAAGATTAGTAAAATGAATTAAAAAAATCATTATCTTGATTATTCGGCGGAACACCTATTTCACTATATACTACTATATACAATGTATATAAACAAAAGGAAATATATAATTTAAGTGGTGCTAAGAATGAGATTCACAAAAAATCTTCTACTGATTGAATTTCTTAGAAAAGTTCATGAGCGATTTTCGTTTGCGTGTTTTGTCTCCTCTCTCTTTCGCTGGTGAAAAAAGTTTGCAAGCGAAAAAGATTTTTGCAAGCGGAAAAGATTTGGTATTTGCTTAATGAAGAAAAGGCACCCCTGTTTATTCAACAGCTTGTTTCTGAGATGCAGCCTCACAAAGAATTCGAATCAAAGAAAATGAGTTTTTCTAAGTGTCATCTAATAAGCCTGTGATTTTTAACTGACGATGTATCGGGAACTGTTGGCTCGTTTAGCAATGTTAAAAAATGAAACTCTAGTGTTTTTTTTAAATCAAGCAAAACTTTTGAAAAGGCATACAAATAGGTAACTTTCCTTATTTAATATTTCTGACCAAACTTTGAAACTTTTAAATTATTTTTAATGAAAAGATCACAAATATTGTTGAATATTTCAGGCTAATCATCTAATTTTCGCTGATTCGAATTTTTTGTCAGGCTGTAATTGTTGAAACCAATTGTTCATTCTTCAAATCTCAGAGAGAAGACTGTTGGAATTTTTTTGTTTTTGTTTTTTTTTGCATAAGGCCGTTTCTATTTTTTTTTTAAGTTTATGTCCTTCGACTCTGGCCAAAGTCGAGAGTAGAGGGGGCAAAAAAATACAATTATTGAAATTACAAGCCATGGTATTAACATTTGAATGAAAATAGTTATTTAAAATGCATTTTTTTTTTCAAAATATCAAAGTATTGATGAAACTTTTTTTTCGTCGAGAAAAAAACTTTATATTTTTTTTTTATATAATTATAAGTTTAGAAAGGTGCAACATTAGTATAAAAACGTAACTTAATCCACCCTTAGGTTGTTGGTGCCTTCTTCACATTTAGAGGGTAATGCTATCCAAAATAGATACAAAAGGGCGAACCTTCCAGTGTTCTATCAACTTGATTCATACCATCAGATTGGGTAGTCAGATCTCCATAATTAAGGGCACTCATGTGCTAATAACTTTTGATAGGGTCGTCTGATCTTCAATCTTTTGAACTCGTTGGAAAATTCTTTTGATTACCTATCCAACGACAGGTCGCATGATAAATCTGGACAACGTTTCCATCAAAATATCTGAGATCCGGCCTCTAAAAAGTGCATAAGTAACACTTAAGTACTTATAACTTTTGATAGGGTTGTCAGATCTTCAATCTTTTGAACTCGTTGGAAAGTTCATTTGATTACCTATCCAACGACAGGTCGCATGATAGATTCGGACAACGTTTCCATCAAAATATCTTAGATCCAGCCACTAAAAAGTACATAAATAAAATAAGCATAAGCATAGGTGCCCACCCGCAGTTGCTACTCCGTTATTGACCAGGACCTCCAGAAGTTACATCCACGAGTGGAAGATGAGTGGGTGCTATCTTTCCTCGCTTCGCAACTTCTCAAAGGCCCCTATCATGCTGATCAATACCGGCGCCGGCCACGACCAGTGGTAGGGTCACGGGGAAGTGGATGGGAATGTTAGTCCGATACTTGAGTGATAGAGACCGCCCAATCGACTGCTTCTCCGACAAAGTATCACATGAGTTTTGAGGGGGTTAGTAGATGGGTATAAGGTCAGGATTCACGAGTGGCAGTGATGTGACCATGAGCATTTTGTTTATCGGTTCAATTTTTTTTTAATCTTAGGCAGCCGGCTGCGGAAAGATAGATAATTGATTATTTAAAATGGTTTATTTTTATCGAACGCGTGCCAGCCGAGCAGTAGTGCTATGGGCTGGACTTATCAGTATAATTTTACTGTTTTTACAATTTAGATAACGCGAACAAATTTCAAAAATAGTAAATAAATGACGCTTTACTCTTCATAAAATCGATAGTTTGATGAGTTAATACTAAAACTGAAAGTTGGAATAAATTTTTACGATCATTTACGACGAAAATTATCGCGAAAAAACAGGACTGCGCGTCCCCAGAAGCACTGCACTTATGAAGGCATTATTCAATTATTATGACCAATCACCCCATGCACACAAATAGCGACACAAAAGAGACGAAAATTATCGCGAAAAAACAGGACTGCGCGTCCCCAGAAGCACCGCACTTATCAGCCACTAAAAAGTACATAAATAACACTAAAGTACTTATTACTTTTGATAGGGTTATCAGATCTGCAATCTATTGAACTCGTTAGAAAGGTCTTTTAAATACCTTTCTAAAAATGTATAACGTGATGGGGTTTCTTACAAAAACCACCCTTTTTACAATCTTTCGGACTTTTGTTAAAATCGTTTTTTAAGCATAACTTTTGAAGTACTTAACTAAACTTTACCATTTTCAATAGCGACTTATGGGACTCCAAGACGGTCTAAATCGGTTCAGCCAGTTCCGAGATAATCCAGTGCAAATTTTTTTGATCAACATCCCACTACACACACAGACATTTGCTCAGAATTTGATTCTGAGTCGATATGTATACATGAAGTTGGGTCTAAGAGGTCAAATGAAGAATTTAGTTTTTCGAGTGATTTTATAGCCTTTCCACAGTAATGTGAGGAAGGCAAAACAATGTTTTGAAAAATGTCAAACCCATTTTATTATTTTTGCACAATCTGCCTCTAACTTATAACGGCGCCGTTTTTTAAGTTAGAGGCTTTTCTAGGATGAAATCTTCAAAAAATGTTGAGTTTTTTGCAATTGCAAGCCCCTTAAGGGCTAAATTTTGTGAATAATAATTTATCATTTTTGATTGATTCGATTTTCAATGTTAAACATGAAATTTCTATAAAAACATTTTACTCTTTTGGGTGAAAATTATTTCAATATTCAAGATCAAGCCTAAGTTTTGAAAATGTCCCCAATAGGTGTTTTAGTCCTTTTGAAATGCTTAAATTTATTCAATAAATTACTGAAGTTTTTTTTGTCTGATGAAATCCGTAATTCTTATAAACACAGCAAAATTGCTACCGGTTTTGCAGAGCTCCATCGATGTAGCTCAATAAGTGCCTTCAACTTCAACAGCAGAATACGATTGTACAACAGCTTCTCGAATTATTAAGTAAAAATTGTGAATCTGGTTTGGTATATTCTTCACCATCTTTTACGGAAGCGTAATGCGAATCGCATAAATTAAAGTTTAAGTCAATGTTCAATAAACCTATTCATCCGGAATCTTATGATATGTGTACAAAGATTTGTATGAACTAATCAACAGTCCAAAATAGTATTAATGATGAGGTGATAAGAAACAGTTATCAAAGTAAAAAAGAAGAAATCTTTTTTCTTGAGAACTGCTCGAACGCAAAACTTGATTAATTAATCAATTGTGTTCGAGTGTGTGGCGATGGCGATATGCGAATGAATACATTCTTGAATACATTTTTCCCTCTTTAGAAGTCCGTAACATTCTGCATCGTAAAACCATTTGAATAAAACAATTAGCAAGTGGGCCCTCTGCTGTATAGGGTTGTTCAAACAAGCATAACTCATCGAAGAAGTGAGCTCACTTCCGCCCATAATTGAAAACAACCCTTCGGGCCAATAAATACATGTCCTATGTTTAATAAGCAAGTGCCATCGTCGGCGGGACGCGTCGTCGTCGTCGTGTCCAAGCCAAGTCAGTGAGTTGAAGCGCCGCGCAATGAATCTTAATTGGGCAGTTAATACTTGCATAATGGATCGACTGAACACCAGCAGTGTTGACTAGCAGTATCAGAGCAGATCGAAAGAGTTGCGTGCGACGACGACTTGTTTTAGCAAAGCTGACCATCGCATCACCAAGTTGCACTGGAGTTGAGGCGCAGTTCGAAGCATACCAACATCCGTCAATTGTGTTTAAAAAGTCAAAGTGTTTGGGTAGCAAAATGAACTGGCGCTATCGATTGATTGGTGGAATGTTGGTGGTCTTACTGCTGGTTGTGGACTTTAGCTGTGGCTCGTCGGAACTTGAGGACTCCGAGCAGGATGGTGTCACGTGGGCCGGATTGAACAATGCGACAGGTGAGTTGAAATTGTTGAAAGTGTGTGGTCATTGGCTCTGGAAAGGAGGGGCAGAAGAATAAAATTTCATTTCTATGTTAGATCTTCTTATTGTTTACACAGTTTTAAAGTCAATAATGGATGAAATTTGAATTAAAAAAATCAAATCATTCGCTCTACAGCACACATGAATCGAGAAAAATGTTGACGATTTTGAAACATATCAATGTTTAGAAATTCAAAAACATAGAGTTGCCGGATATGCTTACAAGATTTCTATCCGCGTGTATATATTAAAAAGTGCACTCTTTATTAACCGTGACTCGATAACGTTTAGCTTTAGTTCATTATATATCATCAACGCAAATCATTGCACATGATCTTATCACTGCAGAAAAAGTCAAAGAAAAGGTAGACAATATTTTGTGGTAATTACTGGATTCGTATCAATTACGTATCGATCTTCGTAATATCCAAAACAGCAGTTCATTCTGAAAATAGGAAAACATATATTATTAAGGTTTAAAACAAAATTATACACTTGATATTAAAAAAAATCTAATTGCCAATTTTCTAAACACAGCTTCCCACAAAAAAAAACCCCTTCAACAGGGTCTAGCTCATTTCCCCGAATGACATTTCCCCGAATGCCATTTCCCCGAAAATCATTTCCCCTAATTGGTCACATCCCCGAATACCACTTCCCCTAATCATCCACATCCCCGAATGCCATTTCCCCGAATATCATTTCCCCTAATCGGCTATATCCCCGAATGCCATTTCCCCTAATCGGCCATTTCCCCGAATGCCATTTCCCCGAAGTGACACTTACGCCAATTGTCGTTTATTTAAATTTAAAATTACCCGAATTTGCATATCCCCTAATCATCATTTTCGCTAAAGCCTTTTTCCATGACTAACAGTTATTTTCTTTCTCAATTTTCCGAACAAACAGCTTTTTCGGGTATGCTGTTGATTAAATGTTGTAAATTGGGTAGTAAAGCTCTTTGTAAATTTTTATGAACAACGGTAAGAAACACGATTAAAAACCATTTCTGATAACTTTTTTTTCTTCATTTTTATGCAAAAAAAAAGTTATTGACAAGACAACATTTTTTCGATGGATCAACTATGGCCCCCCTGCACAGCAAAAAATTGTGTAAATTTGGAAGCTGTAATTTTGGAAGGTTGAATATTACCTCTTTTATGATGTAATTTTACCTCAATTTAGACCGAAAAAGCGACATTACACCAGAATAGTGGTAAAATTACACATTTTCAGAGGTAAAATTACCCATTTTTTGTGACATAAAAGATGTACCACTTTTTAGATGAAATTTTACCATGATTTTTTTTTCTTTGTGGATCGAGCTGTCAAGTAGGAGCTTTTCTGCCAAGAAGGGCCGTGAAGTGAATTTTTAGAAATTGAATTAAAAATCCATTTTAAATCCTTTGCGATCGTTCAAAGGGTCATTGTACTTAGTAAAGCTTATTTTTCTTGTGAACAATAATATCACAAATTTAAGCTTAATTTTAGGACCCAATTACTAAATTTTTTGTTGTTCTATTAACATTTGTGTTCAACCGCATTATTAGATGTTGTTTTTGAGAAATTTGCAAGGATTTTTTTTTTCGAATTTTGTTCAAAAATGCAAAAAATCGAACAAATAGTTACATAAGGCTGGTACAAATTTTTGTTGATTATACTTTTCGCCAAATCCCAAACCAGCAATGTGAATAAAATGATCAGTGTGAACTGGGTTCTACTGATACGGGGTACTACGAAAATCGCACGGTATGTTTTTGAATCATAAAAAATAACAAAACTTCTATTGCATTATTATTATCATGTCTATAAGAAAAAGGTATTTGTTTTGAGAATATATAAAAAAAAGTCTGTAACAATATTCATTGTATTTGAATGAATAGTACCAAACCTTCCAACACCACTTCCCCCCTAAAATGCTACGTCTGTTCTGAGTGAAGCCAAAAAGAAAGTTGATCATTCAAGGCCAATACGAACCTTTCAAGAAATATTATATGTAGTTTGATGTGATAAAAAGTGCCATCATTTTTTTTCTTACAGAGTCGACTCTCTGGCTGTCGATCTTCTAGATATCAATAATTCTCCATCTATCGATGAATTCTTCAGTCCCTGTTTGCTTTAAAAATCTCTTCCGGTTGTCAATAATTTCAGTTTTCATGGCTTGCACAGACATTTTGCTTGGCGAAACGAAGCTTTAAAGGGTGTTTGAAATTTGTGTGTTTTTGTTTGATGGACGTTGCCATGATTCTCTCCCATAGCTGGGTATCAAGAAAAAAATATTTTCAATCGAGTCCTCATTTTGCATCGTTCTGTAATCTGATGATTCTCTTCCTCGACGGTCCCTTGGATATTGACAAGCAGAGAGTCGACTGTTAAATGCGATTTCCCCGAACGCGGTCAAGCCGAAATGCCCGGTGCCCAGGAGCGCGCGCGCCGGGGCACCGGGCATTTCGGCTTGACCGCGTTCGGAAATGGCGTTCAGGAAATGACTATTCAGGGATATGACTAATCGGGTAAGTGGCATTCGGGATTGTGGCCCATTCGGGAAAATGGCATTCGGGAATGTGGACGATTAGGGGAAATGGGAAATTCGGGTAAATGGAATTCGGGGAAATGACTATTAGGGGAAGTGTCTTTTCGGGGAAGTGGCATTCGGGGAAATGTCCCTTCGGTAATATGGGTTTCGGGGAAATGTCATAGATTCCTTCAACAACTCTCTGTCCCCTTTAGTCAAGCCCTTAGTGCTGTAGCTATTCATCTGTCTTGGAAAAACCAAACATCATAAATAATAACCATCACGAAACGCGCGAAAATTCGCCGGCTTTAGCCAGTGGCTTTGGTGTTTTGAGTACAGAAACCCAGTACACCTACAAAATAATGCTTATGGTTATATCGTTGAATTTTATAGAGTTGAAATGAAAGCTATATTTATTTTTATTTGATACAGGTGATATTTTCATGTATTTAGAAGGTTAAGAAATCGATCCTCTTTCCAAACAATTTGCCGTTTTCTACTATGTATACAACTTATTTGGCTAAGCTTTTGAAAGAAACCTGTTTGTTCACTTTCCATTAAGTTATTTATCACTTGTATTTTTTTTAACTCTTTTTAGAAACTATAATTGTCAAATTAGCAAATACCAACATTAGGTCCACGATGGAATTACAGTCTAATTTCTATGATTTTCAAAAATTGTGACGTTCAATTACTAGAATTTTTAAATTTTCATGCATTATATTTATTTGATTGATAGGATAAGAAATTATTTACTTGAAAATCATCTTGATCGAACTAATTCATATGATTTTTTTTTCTTGAGTATCTTGTTTTTGAACTTATGAAAAAAAAATATATATTTTTCTACGGTGTCAGGTGCGTACCAAGTCAACCCGTCCCAGGAGCCACGCCGAGACGGTCTGTCTGGTTCATTTTTTTCCCGACGTAAATTTAATTAAAATGTCAAAATAATCAAGGAACAACTCATCCCATCACGTCACGGTGATAAGTGCAACACACTCGCTCGCTCGCGGTCCAGCTCAGATCTTGGCAAAGTTGTCAAACTCGCAAGTCCTCCACCCTTTTTCCTCTTGAAAAAGGGGGGGCAGATGATGTGTGCCTCGTGGTTTAGCATTAGCGGCTTAGCTTAGCACGCGTCTTTTCCATTTCATTAAAATTGCATCTCTAGCGTAGAATATAATTGCCTTCGTCCCCCACGGCAACCCAGCTCCCAGCTCCCCAACTTGGTGAGTCAACGCGGTTATGCATAATTCCGAGGTAACAACATTGTGCGGTTCGCTGGATTTGGCGGGACACGCCGCGAACATCACACTTTGGGTTCGTTAGCAACGGCCTGAAACCAATTAGCAATGTTCTAAGCGACAAAGGATTATTTTTTTTTCTTTAAAAATTTGTTAAAGAATGAAACATTGGTGGAATTATTTGCAAGATATTCTTTTATAATTATCTTATATCTTTGTCAAATTTAGGAACATTTACCCTACAGGCCCGTTTATGCAACAAGCTATGCCAATGTTTGTTGTGTTTTGGTGGCGTCAAAATTTCGTTTTAATAACTTTTAGGCTAAATTTAACGAAACAGATACACGTTATAATCATACACTTGAAGTAAGCATCAGCGCATCGCTCACCGAAATTGTTTGTTTGTTTGAGAAGAAATTGCACATGTTTTGTCTTGCCGTTGATGTTGGATTACCTGATGTTAGTGCCACTTAATGGTGCAAATTCCTACCATACTTTTACAAATGCCTCCCAAGTATGCCATTGAAAGGAAGATGCTTCATTTGAATGACAAAACATTAACCCTCTACAACCTAACCCCGCCTTTAGACGGGCTTCGATCTAAAAAATCGCCAAAAATCAATTTTCCAACCGATTTTTGATCTTTAAAAAGCATTGGAAAAAAGAACTCTTAAAATTTTAGAATATTTCAGGGTTGGAAGTTTAACTTGTTTTATGTGACTTTGCCAATGTTTTTAAAAATGTCATTTTTTTAGGGGTCAACTTTGGCTGTGTTTTTTACTAACATTTCCTATATTTTCAGTAAAAAGAAGTATGCAGTAATTTTTGTAGTGTCCCAGACTATGCCTCTACGCATTTTTTTGCAATTTAAATGATGATGGTGCGATTCTATAGCAGAAAATGTTAAAAACATGCAAAAAATTGAAAAAGTGACTGTAAAAACGTGAAAAAATTAGATAGGCGAAATGTAATTATATTAGGTGGTAGAGTAGGCCAAATACTACCAAAAACAAACATACACTAAACAAGATAAATGCAAATTAAAATACTAAAAATAAAACAAGAAAAACATAAAACAAGAGAAGTAAAGTTTTTCGTAGAACAAAAGTTGCTCAAAATGACCTCCTGAACACGGGAAAAATAAATATTTTCGAAAAAAAATTTGGGCAGTAGAGGGTTAAGCGTAAGATGTATTGATTTGAAAATTTACTTAATTATATTGTTAATTATTTTGCATTATTAATTATGAATAATATTTTATTTCTTCAGTGTCTAGCATGTATGTTTGAAGCAAATTAATTTAAGAGCAACTCTTTGATTTTAGCAATTCAAATTTGTATTTAACTCTTAGCCTCCCTCTTGAACAAAGAAACATACCGATGCACGCACGAGTCACAAAATTGTCAAAGGGTTGTTCTTATGCAAAAATTGCTGAACTTACCCAAACAAAATACTAGCAACGGCACACGATTGAGTTTAGGGGTTGAAACTTCGAAAAACTTCTTATTCCAAAATTGAAAAATTTGCGGACCCACTCCTGCAACAATCTGATAATAACAATGGTCAAACTTTATTGTAAATCTTTTGATAGCTGTTCGTTTCGTTTATATCGATGGTTTCCGTAGTTTGGAAGATGCTAGAAATTTGAAATAAAAATATCAGTGCAACAAGCTCTGGTTGATGTGCACCTTTTAAAAAAAACTTTTTCTTTAAATTCTGATAACTCGTTAAGAATATATGCAAACCCCGTATGTTTATACTTCATTTTGTTGTTATTGTCTGCCCTATAACTTTATAGAACATTGATACACTCTCAAGTTACGAAAAAACACGAAATTTGGAAATGGATAATTTTGTTCAAAATGAAAAATAACCCTTCTGGGTTATTGCAGATTCGGAAAGTACATGAAATTTCCCATTAAATAAATGTTGGCTAACGGTAAATGGCAACAATGTTATATTTTTTTTTTATTTTTAGTACGCCATAAGTGGCGTTCATTTTTACCAATATTGTTACAATTTTCTATATCTTCTAAAATTACAATTTTCTATATTCTTCTAACTAAAAAACGTGTCTTGATGAAAATCCAGACACTTTGTCTTAAGGGGTAACTTTTGTCCTTGATCACGAATCTGAGCTCCATTTTTCGATATCTCGTGGCGGTGGGGTGGTACGACCCCATTCATGTTTGAACTATCGGAAAAAGACAATAATTTGCAGCCTGAAATGGTGATGTTTTGAAAATTTGGTGTAAAAGGGACTTTAATGTAAAAATGAACGCCCGATTTGATGGCCTACTAAGATTGCAGGCCATGGTTTTAAAATTTGAATGGAAAACGTGTTTAAAACGCACAAGTATTTCGAAAATGCAGACAAAGTTGATTCGTGTAAGACTACATTATCTAAAGTACGTTGTGTAGAACCTTCTTAATTTGATTAAGTTCAGATTATTTTATTCATTTCACATTTTGAATTCAAATTTAATTATTTCAAATTTCAATATTTTTTGTCACATTTTTTGTTATTGTTGTGCAAAAATTTTACTTAAAATAGATATTTGCCTCATTGCTGCCATTGACCGTGTAGTATCAATGAAAAACTAATTTTGACAAACTATTTTGTTCAGTACCCATCATTATAAACAGATAAAAAATTGTCCGAATAGGTACTACAAATCATCACTTCCAATTCAAAAAAAATATCTTCAAAAAAAACATTACAATTTTTATAAATTTATGCAAATTATAAGATTGATTAAGTAGTTGCTAGGGAGCCACGAATTATGTATAACAAATGCAATCTCATCAATGCACACTGTCAGTACCAGAAAACTTGTTGCTGCAGGCCCCACTCGCATTTCCCGCAAAACCGCTATACTTTTCGACTGTTTACCCACTGGGACGTGTTGTTCTGGCCGAGCCGCGTCATTCATGCGAAATCTGATGAACCAGGTACCACAACAGAACGACTCACGTGCTTGGAACATAAGCACCTTTTTGGCAAATAAGACAGCCCCTATAAAAGCTACTATCCAACGGTTCGTCACTTCAGTTACATTCTTAGGTTCGTTTCGGTTTACAAGCTTTGGTTAGAGATTTTAGTGCTTCAATGAAATTGTGGGGAGCTTTTCTGGTTGTCGCTCTGGCGACGGCCTCCTCGGCGTACTTCAAGCCTCCGCCACCACCGCCGGAAGTGGAAGAATCGCACTTTGCGTACCAGGAAAAGACGTTCCGTCGGGCGTTGGACGAGTGTGCTGAATATCTGGAAGTTCCGGCGGAAACGGTGGAACATTTGGTGTCCCATCGGTTCCAGACGAGCGAGCAGAACTTGAAGTGTTTGATCCGTTGTGCCGGAATCAACGCCGGCTGGTGGAACGATACTGCGGGAGTTCAGGGTCCAGTGATCGAGAGTTACTTCCAGCCGTCTCCGGACGATACCTGCTTCGATCGTCGTACCCGCGAGTGTCTTGAAGCCCGTGCTCCTCTCTGCCAGGACGATTGCTCGCGAGCGTACGAAGCGTTCCTGTGCTACTACCATCAGTACGGAAACCTCAGGTGGTCCCAGGAGTACATCCCGCTGCCCCATCTGGAAGCCGTCCAAGCCTCGATCGATTGCATCAACATTCTGCGCATCCCTCGGGAACTCATCGAACAGTACAGCCGTGCCATCGTCCCGAACGTGCCGGAAACTCAATGCCTCTACCGGTGCCAATATCTGGCGGAAGGTCTCTACGATCCTCAGTACGGCTTCAACCACACCCGGTTCTACATCCGTCATCACGATCAACCAGCCCGCGAGTTCCTGAGCGATGAAACCCGGTCCTGTACGGAACACGCCCTCCGAGACAGCTGCGATGAGTGTGCCCGGGTCTACCGAGCTCGCAAGTGCTTCGACAGCTACAGCACACCGTTCTTCACGTCCAGAATCATCCAGCACGCAGCGCAAATCATCCTTGGGCAGCGCGGATGTGACGAGGATGAGCTGAAGCCACGGTACAACTCTATCGCTTCGGGATCGTACGTCCCAGCGTCGCATCCTCCTCCACCACCGCCGCCATCGTCGTACCACGTGTCGGACGGGGGCTGCAAGTACAACTGCAAAAACTAGATGAGAGCAGAGCAGATTATAGAGGATTGTGTTAAACTTGAACCAATAAATATATTTTAACGAAGATCGTGAAAGCTGACCAATATTAACTAGTTTTACTTAAATTTTATAAATGTTTTGTTGAGCATTTCTAAATTCATAATAAAATCCAGCAATGTTTCAAGAAAAATTGTTAAAAATTCAATCATTTATTTAATCTTGTCACATATAACTAGAAATTTATCACTATTTCTTATTCAATAATCTAATGGAAAATATCACATTTTCACCAATTAAGAAAAAAAACAAACTAAACTTACTTAACAGTAAATATATCTATTTCTTAAAACAAGCAGAGAGTTATCGCTGCAGGATATTACTGCCAACATTTAATAACACCGACCAAAAAAATCTGCGCAAATTCAATCCACTCGAAAGCAAGAACGTTAGGTTCCCCAGATACACGTGCACCTTTATTTTTTTTTAGATATGGTTTTATTCCGATGTTTGTATGGAGAATTAATGCGATTAGCTCTTTGTACTTCCGATAATATTTTTTTTGGAAAATTTAAAGTGCACGTGGTTCTGGGGACCTGAAACTTCATGTTCTCATGATATTTTTTTGTTTTATTTTATAATTGCATTTCTCTATTGTATCTTTACCGAAAAGAAGCAGGTTTTTTTATGCCAGCATTCTAGTCAGCCCGGGAGCATGTTGACAGTTCCCATACAAACTGAGCGTACCCCTTTTTGTGAGCCGAGTGGGCCTAAGATGGCGGCCTTCAATATTATCTAGCCAAACTTTTGAAAATGGCGAATACAGTGGACTCTCTCGTTGTCGATATTGAAGGGACCGTCGAGAGCGGGAGTTATCAAATTATAGAACGATAAATCAAAGCAATCTACTTGAAGGGACTGAAAAATTAATTGACAGCGGGAGCAATATTGATATCGAGAAGATCGACAGCCAGAGATTCGACTGTAGTTTAAATAAATAAAGTGTTTGCCTTGTTTCGGTTTAAAACGACAAAATAAGCAGTCTGGAATCATTTTCTTAAAAAACTTGTTCGCCACGTTCAAATATTAGTCTAGAACAGTTGAAGTGAGCGGGCCGCGAAAGCCGTCACGAAAAAAAAGTTTCCCATGCAAATTTTGAGTTGCGTATTTAATGGGCGGACTCCGACGAGGCCCACTTGCCATCTGTCGGTGGATACGCGCAACTCACGAAAACTGTCATGTTAGGGGACGGCTGATTCTAGTGGCTTTTCCTGTCAAAGGAAAAATCTTGCTTACTTTTTCAAAAGGAGACTATTAGGCTGTTTTTAATCATTCGAGGAAGAACAAACAACACGGTTGTCAAAATCCATTTTATATATTTTCGTTGATTGTTTGATTTGTTTAATGGCCGAAATAATTAGACCCATTTTTTTTGTTTGGCTATTAGGGTGACCTACGCTGTGTTAGGGTCCAAAAAATTGCAATTTTCGAAAAATCCACGTTTTCCACAAAATCAGTTTTTACAATATGGGTATCAAATGATCGGAATTTTTTCATACGTTTCAAAAGTTATAACACGTACGTATTTTCTGCCCACCATTGAAAAAACGGCTAATATCCACTTTTGGCAAAATCGAGATATTAGCACCAGGTGGTAGAGGATGTTCCAACGCATCTTCTGAAACTTGAATTTCACTGAAATAATGTTTAGACTTCTCTGCCGATGCGAAAAACCAAACGGCTAATCTGCCACTCTAATGGGAAATTGCCTTGACGGAGATTTTGTGACAAACACTAAAACGCGTTTTTCTCGGAATACTTGATTTGGCATAATAGCCGAATTTTCAATTATGGGCAGTTTTCAAAAAAATACTAAAAAGTTCAATTTTTACAATATGGATATGAAACGATCAGCATTTTTTTTACATTTCAAGGTAATTATATTTTTGGTTAGATACTCGAAATTGTTCAAAATATGGTATTACTTGGAAAAATGCAAAAAAACATGTTTTTTTTTGTACAAAATGGGTATCAAATGATCGACAAATTTTCATACATACAAATCATACAAATACTCCAAATTCCAGTTTTTTTTATGAGTATCATGATCGTAAATTTTGCATAACTTTTGAAAGTTAATACTTTTTTTTTAGAGTACTCAAAATTTTCACAAAACTACGCATTTTCGAAAAAAAATACTCATAATTTGTTTTTTTTTTTAATGAGTATCAAATAATCGGGATTTATCATGCAATTCGATAGTAATAATATTTTGTATTGAAAATACTCTACATTTTCACAAAACTTTTTTCGCACACAAATTACGGTATCAAATGATCAGGAAGTTTGCATAAATTTCGATAGTAATAATATGTTTTAAAATTTTCGAAATCTTCCAAGAAATTTTCACAAAACTACCTATTTTCTAGAAAAGACCCGGTTTTGTGAAAATTATTATTTAAAAAAATATCATTGCTACTGAACTGAAATTCAAGAGTATTTTTTACGAAAATACGTGGTTTAGGAGGGCCCCGTGGCGCGGTGGTTAGCGGCTTTGGCTGCCGATCCCTAAGTTGCTATGGGGCGCGGGTTCGATTCCCGCCATATTCTCCTGGCCTTCTATCGGATGATGAAGTAAAACGTCGGTCCATTTGCGTAAAAGAGGTTTTGGGTGACTCACCACACATAACCTTCGGACGCCTAGAAATGAGCAGAAACTTGCAACAGAGCCCACAAAAGACCCGGGGGTCGGTAAAGTGGATTGCTTTGCTTTTTACGTGGTTTTGGAACATTTTTAGTATTTGAAAAAAATTCTTATCACTTTCAAATGTATAAAAAAAATCCCCATCATGTGATACCCATATTGTAATAAATTAAATTTTGAGTATTTTATCGAAAATACAAAGTACTGTAAAAAATATCAGAAAAAATTTGAGCCAGATCGAAAAACTTTTTTTCGAATCATGCTATTTTCGTGGGGAATTTTTGTATATTTGATAATATGATATTTGATATATAATATTTGATATTTCACATCAATAAATTTCCAATGTTCTTCCTCTTTTAGTAAGTTTCACACGTATCTTCGTCTCGTTTTTTTTATATCAAAATTAAAATTATAAAATTTCAATTTTGTAATTTTTGTAAGGTTGACTGCTTTTTGATTACAGCTCAAACTTGTTAACGAATTTCAACAAACTGCAGGGTTGCACAAGTCCTTGTTTTGAAAAATTGCATGTATTGTGCAACTCTATGTAAACAATCGTTACGTTGCTTTCATTGCATCTTGTCGGGCGCATTTATACTGACTTCTTTGCCATATTGTGTTAGCTACTGAGCTGTGAAAATGGGTTTTGGAAGCGCGCTTTTAGTTGACGTTGTTTTTTCGATTGAATCTTTTTGGTGATTAAAAATCAAACATTTTATTATTGATAGTCAAAGCTTTGTTCTTCAAACACCTTTTTGTAGTACTATGCTGATTGTTGGTTTTAAGTTTTGAATCGCCGGATCGCGAAATTATTACTTTTTAATGATGTAAAATTTGTTTTATAAACGTTACAGAAAGAGCAAACACACCAGCATCACATCTTTTTGGAACAGTTCAGTAAGTAGCTCAATCGAGCAGTTCTGTTTTTTTCGTCACTTGCTGCGGAACGTGCTTCATCAAACAAAAACCAAAACCCATGCCCTGCTCTGAATTCCTTCCCAAACTGCGTGTCGTCGATAAATTTGAGGAAGTCGATAAGACGAACGTGTTCAAAACTGTTATTCTCCAAATTGATGGTTTCGAGCAAGGATAGAGCACTATAATAACATTCGTTTTCGTAGTATTCTGCACTAGTTCCCGTGTTGGTGTTACAGAGCGAGCAACTCGCGGCAATGGGATATTTGGTTGGCTTACTGGTCATTGCCTTGGCGGGCTTGACTTCAGCGGTACTGTACGCACCCCGGCAGTCCCCGGTCGTGTATCCGCCTCCGCAAGGCAGTGCCATCCAGGAGTCGTACTTTGCGTTCCAACTCAAGTCGTTTCGGCGATCGCTGAAGGAGTGCGCCGAGTACTGGGAGATTCCGTGGTACCGAGTACAGAAGTTGATCGACAACAACTTCGAGCATGCTTCGAAGGATTTGCAGTGTTTGATCCGTTGTGCCGGGGTGAACTCCGGCTGGTGGGACGATCTGGACGGGTTGAGGTACACGGTCATCGAGAGTTACTTCCAGCCGGATGAGGACGATACCTGCTACGCGGATCGCACGAAGGAGTGCATCGATCAGCGACTGTCAAGCTGCAAGACTGATTGCGCAAAGGCATACGAATCGTTCATGTGCTACCTGCAGCAATACGGAAGTCTGAAGTCCTCGGAGGAGTACATTCCATTGACACGCCTGGAGGCGATCCAGGTCGCTGTGGACTGTATCAACATTTTACAAGTGTCCGACGATCTTTTGAACCAGATCAGCCAGGGTGAGATCCCTGATGTTCCCGAGGTGCACTGTCTGTACCGCTGTCAGTACCTGGGCGAGGGAGTCTACGACACCCAGTACCGATTCAACTTCAGTCGGCTTTACATCCGCCACTACGATACACCTTCGCCCGAATTCCTGGGCGAGGAGATCTACAGCTGCGCCCAGAGTACGCTGGAAGCCAACTCCGATGAATGCACGGGAGTGTTCCGTGCCAGGGAGTGCTTCCCGGTGTCGGATCGCCCTAGCCGTACCGTGACGATCCTGACGACGGCCGCCGGAGTTGCGCTTGATCAGAAGAGATGCGAGCCTCCGATCTACCGCGAGCCGTACCTTCCGGAAATTCCCTTCATTCAAATAGATCCGGCAGGTCCTTTGGTAGAAAATGTACCGTACAAATAAATCAACCTTGATGCACTCAACTGGGTCGAATAAAAAACCAAATAAAACATCAACCGCTTGTTTGATATTCACTATTTATGCGATCATCGCACGCGCGCAACTTCGTTTGAAATTGTGATGCACCCGACCATTCCGCCTGTGCCGTGCGTTCCTGTACGTGTCAAAATAAATTTAAACCACGTCGCGCGACTGTTTTTAGACTTCCTAGAATGTTGTTAGCTGCAAAAGTTCACACATTCGCGGAGCTCTAAAATGGAACAAAACATACCAATGTATGCGCGCAAAAGAGACGAGGTTGCGCGGAGAAGACGCACGATGACGCCAGCAGCGACGCCACTTGGGCCTCAGGCGATAGGCGTATCAAGTGGTGTGGACAGTTTGGACGGGTAGGGATGCCTGATGATCGTTTGAAATATAAAATTGCTAATATAGGATATTTTAACCATTAGTTGACCCCCTAGTAGAGCCGAAGCACATTTTTCACAAATTTTAAAAAATTTAAGCACTTTTTCATAACCCTTTGTACAAAACAATGAAATCTGAAGTCTTTTGAACAATTTTGACTATTTGTTTCGTCAGTTATTTGTTTTTGAGCAGAAAAATAGCCATTTGAAAAAAAAGTGTTTTTTGCCTGTTGTGGACCCCCTTTTCCTATAGTGGACCCGGGTCCATAATCCGATTGTGGACCCGGGTCCACTATAGGCAAATTGTTATTTTTATACCAAATTTATCCGATATTTGATGTTTTGATGCATGAGGTAGGTCTAATGATGGATATAATGAATAAAAGATGGATTTTGCTCACTTTTCATCACAAGCAAATATGTTTTGTTAACAAAATTGGCTTTAAACAACAACAAAACCTAACAGACATTTAAACACATTTATTTCCGAAAAGATCAGAGAAAACGTTTCGAAAACCACTGTAAACAAAACAATAATTAAAAAAAAGTAATTTTGATTTATTTTTTTCCATATTAATTACATAAATGGTTGACCGAAACTAAACAATAAATTTGTTTACAGTTGCTGATAAAACCACGCATGTTAATTTAAAAAAAAATGTTTTGCTATTGATTTATTATTATAAAATATCATTTCAAACTGCAATTATGATGCTTCAGTTAAGGTACAATTAACTATAGTTTTGATTAATTATAAATTCTTACGGCATTAGCATTTTTGGTACTTTCAACATGAAATCTGCAATATTTATACTCATAATTGAAAAAAAATGCGTTTAGGTTGATAACAGCAAGCATTTATTGTATGTTTTAGAGAAACTTTTGCATAAATACACAGTTTTCTTCATTTTTGAAGGTTAAATTAACAAGGGTCCACTTTTGGAAAAGTTTGAATTTTCGTTGTCCTATATTGGACCCCCCTAATTTTTGGTCAAAAATGAGCAGTTCTTCGCTTTATTTTAGTAAAGTTTCTTAAACTTACATTATTTTGACTTGCTGAAGTTAAATAATCAGTCAAAAAATGATCGGGATAGTTAATTCAATCATAAAAAATAAATGCAGTTTTGTTGTGAAAATGCGAGTGGCCATGGCTGATTTCAGATGTCAAACTCAAAACACTTATTTTGGTGAAAAGGACAATTCAATGTCAATCAACACGATTTGTAGACAACAACACGCTTGAAATTGTGATTTTATTGAATTTTTCATCAAAAACCCTTCAGAGGGTCCACTATAGGAAAGGGTTCCACTAATGGGTAACGTACCCTATCAAAAATCTAATTTAGGAAAATTGTCTTACTTGATTGTTCTTTTATCTTCCCATTTGACAAAAATGAGAAAATTTTCTTAAATAAATAAAACCTTTTCTAATAGGATCTGCATAATTATTTTGATTTAAAAAAATGGTTTGAGGTTTCCAAAAAAGTGTCCACGTGGTTTGTGTTCCTTTTGAAAAAGTTACTTTCTGCGTTTCTCTTTATTCGACACAACCAACTTTTCAAAACTTTTTTCGTAAAATCGCGATAACTCGTTAGGAGTTACAAGAAAACCCCTTATGTTTATGTATCAAAATTTCTGTAATTGTCTGCTCAACAGTTAGAATTACCCATGTTTTCATTTTCAAACCAATAATAAACACTAAACCAGACTTCCATGTCTACAAAAAAAATTACAGTAACAGCCACATCGTAGAGTAGAACATTGACAAACATCTAATGAATGAACTGTGACAGACAGGTCTTGACTTTTTTATTTTCTCTCTCTCTCTCTGCAAACATTAGCAGTTTGCACATTGGGTGACTATATTATATTTATTAAGTTTTTTTATGAATAGATTTTCAAAATTGCTTTGTTTTAAATACGAGTTGCAAATTAAGTTGTTTTTTATTTTACTGGACATCCCTAAACAATATTTTCAAACTTGTACTCTATTGTCACTTAGTGCGGAGAGCAATGATGGCGAATCTCTTTTAGAGTAATTTTAAAGAAAGAACACTAATGAAGCTAGACAGTCTGCTTAGCTGTGTGGTCTACCACATCATGTGATTTTGCATCATGTACAATTACAGCTAATGACAATTAAATGTGAAAGCACTTGTGAGTTATTTGCACATACAACATATTTTATTTTGTTTTACCTTTTATGTTGTTGGTACACAGCTAAAAAAGTAGTAATCCAGCTGCGTGTAAAAGGCCTGGGTGTAAAATAAATATTGCATTATTTTATGCAATTTTATGTGATTTTACACTCCGAAATATGTAGCCCATCAGTATGGGAAACCTACTTGACCGAAATGTCAAGCTCATATATGCGTTTATCCATGCAACTTTACATCGGTCTGATGACCGAGTGGGCAAAGGCGCCATTCCTTACTGTTGGTGCTGGGTTTGAATCCCGTCGGTTGCAACTTTTTTTTGTGTGTTGCAAAAACTGTACATGCAGTGTGTAATATTAAGTGTTTATTTTGACGAAAGTGATGTGCATGCTTTTGCATGCGATTTTACCATCGGATTTTTTGCTGTGTATCAACATGTCGACTTTCTAAAGACTACAAATTGGATCCAATAAATATTCGACTCTC
The DNA here is from genome assembly GCF_015732765.1 of Culex quinquefasciatus. Taxonomy (NCBI): domain Eukaryota; kingdom Metazoa; phylum Arthropoda; class Insecta; order Diptera; family Culicidae; genus Culex; species Culex quinquefasciatus. Next base: position 90,799,326 of record NC_051862.1, on the reverse strand, counting down.
TTATCACTGCATTCAATCTCTTTCTTGTTCAAACTGCATCCAATGCATCGATCACACCCACTTGTCCAATGTTCTGCGTTCGGTCTTGTTTGCTTGTCGCTGCGTGAGTTATGGAACTTTTTTTTAAATTCTTGTTTTTTTGTCATTTGCTCTTTTGCAGATATCTTCACATGCTGCTCAGATGTTGATGGTTCATGCAAAGTGGCCTGCGAAAGCGTAAGTATACGATGATTTTCACGTTTATGTTGTTATGGTTCTCACTCGCTGGCTCAGCACCGTTGTCGTATATCGATCGTCACACTGTCACATTTTATGGACTCGCAAGTGGCGGGAATACGGCCACTTTTTGCTTTTGCTTTAAGAATAAACATGGTCGTAAAGCAGAAATCTGCTGTGCGAATTAGATCGATGTGATGATGGGGAAATTTGATTCACCATGTAGAAATAATTACATCAAATTAAAATTAGAAAGTTTGATTAAATTTAAATTGAAACATTTTTTAAGCTCATCTTCTTATGACTAATGTCTATTGCTTCATCAACCCCCATCCCCGGGTATAATTCCACTAAACAGAGCACCTCAAGTTATTTATACTAATTTGCTGTTAAATAGCCAGTCCAACAAGATTTTGTCTCTGAGATGAGTATATGTGTTCCTAGTAGAATTTTGCCTGCTGTATCCGAATCCGGGTCCAGAATTGCTCCAAATGGTCCCAATTTCGAGATACACCCGTTTGAAATGTTAGTTTAGGCCAAAATTAGCTCCTTTGTTGACTATTTTACAAAAGAACTATTGAATAAACAACTAAACCAATACATGTATCTTAAAGTTCACGTTTTCTTCTTTCTGAAACACCCCTGGTTTTTAAAATTTGATTGTTTCTACGCATATTTATAGCCATTTTTAAATTATATTTTCAGTTGGTTCTCATTCAAGTTTTTCCAACTTGCATGCAAGTCAAATTCTAATTTTAAATTGGCTATAAATATGCGTAGAAACAATCAAATTTTAAAAACCAGGGATGTTTCAGAAAGGGGAAAACGTGAACTTTAAGATACATGTGTTGGTTTAGTTGTTTATTCAATAGTTCTTTTGTAAAATAGTCGACAAAGTAGTTAATTTTGGCCTAAACTAACATTTCAAACGGGTGTATCTAAAAATTGGGACCATTTGGAGCAATTCTGGACCCGGATTCGGATTCAGCAGGCAAAAATCTACTAGGAACACATATTCTCGTCTCAGAGACAAGAAACATTTGATTTTTTGTTGAACTGTGTAGTTTACCCACGAAACGTTTCGTGTCCCAACTCGGCGAGGAGTTTCGTGTGATAAATGTGGCGTTAAATCGGTGCCTAATTCGTGACATCCGCCACATGTCGTCCGCGCTGATGCTACAGTAGCATAGTTGTTGCTGATATCGAAAATATGCCTAGAGTGCCTAGCCGTGGTTAAATTAATTGCGGAAAATTAATTCGATCATGATGACTTAACTCGATACTGTTTTTTGCGGCCCAGGGCGGATGCACACGCGACACCACCAGCCATGAGGAGCTGCGTGGCAAAAGCGGAAAGGTCGCTGATCTGGGTTGGAAGCGTTTGCCACCCGATGAAATGTCATAATATGCCATTAATTGGAGCGAGTTTTGGGGTGGTCCCATAGTTTTTAAGGAATAAGAAAAAGAATAGCACATTTCATATGGTCAGATTTCAATGAATTTATACTCAACTTATAGCAAATCAATGAATGCACTTAAACTTTGAAATTAAATCAATGTTATGTTTTAGCTTACTATTTTTTTTTTTAAATTGACGTTTAATCTATCAAATATAGTACTGTCCAAAAGTATATGGCATTGTATGATGGCAGGAACGATTTGGCTCAAATTTGGGTTGCACCTATGAAGTTAATCCGTTCAGTAAATTTTAAAATATTGCCAAGTGACCGTCTTATTTTGCTTTTATATTTTTTTTAAATTTTGTTTCCTTCAATCAGAAATATAATTTAAATAAGTTTTTTTTTTCATTTCGGCACACCACTCAAAATCATCATTCTCTGATAGAACTCCAAATTTATTGGACATCAACATTGAAATTAACAAAATTTGATAATCGTATTTTTTCGATTTTTTTTATTTTTTATTTGAAATAGAAAATTTAAGAGCGAGCCCTGTCTTTGAACATTTTTTCGGATTTATTATTGTGATTAAATTTTGAAAAAGAATTGCCTATAGACTTGGTTTGCTTATTAATAGCTCATGAGATATTGAATTTATAAGATTGAAGTTGCAGAATTCATCTACCTCGTGTACATTAGTTTTAAAGTTCACAGTGTTAAGAATCATTCATACAAACCCCAGGTTTTTCATTTCACTGTTATTTCTGTATCACAAAAACTCGTTGTATAAAGTTACCAATAAGATAAAATTTTCCTTTGATTTCCTAAAATGTAAATTTTCAATTTCAATTCAATTCAATTCGGTTTTATTTGTGAATAATCAAATTACAATTTGTACATATTATGAACCTAACAGAGTTTTTGTGTTCATTTCAGCTGTGTGTTACGTCTTAATTCGGTTTAGAGCAATTATTACTGTTAATTAAATGCACAAACAAGAGTAAGAAAAAGTTTTCAAAAAACTTACACAATTGCTAATGATAGGGGATAGGAATAGAAAAAGCTTACAACTAGATCACAGCAAAATTTTATCAATTATAGATGTGCTTGATCATCAGCTCCCCAAGGGCCAGGAATTGCTCCGCTTTGTTACGGCAGGTCCGGAACCGCGTCATCATCTCCCCCGCGAGAGCAAAGAATTCCGGCAGGGTAAAGAGATCTTCCCCGGTGAATTCTTGCTGGGCCGCATTGCCGCTACCGGCAGCGACCACGCAGGCGAACGATCGACCCCATCCAGGAGGGAACGCTGGGTTGTCCGCTGGAACCGTACGATGACCAGCAGCCGGCACGGTTACGCTCGTACTTCGCTGAGGAGGGTGGGACGCTGCTGCTTTCTTTTTCCTCTTTTCCTGCTCCTCGAGGTAGGTTTTCCGTGCGCTGCATCCACGGTAGTTGCTGGTATGGTTACCTCCACAGTTGGAGCACTTGATGCGCGCCTTGGTTTGCGTTGCCTTGTCCCCCAAGTCCGCCTTGCACGGCAGTGCGCACGCCTCCGAGAGGTGTGTTTCACCGCACTTCACGCAGCGGGGCGGGAGGTTGCAGTTCCGCGAGCCGTGGCCAAATTTCTGGCAACGGTGGCATTGCGCTGCGTCCGTCGGGTTCTTTGAGTAAAACCGCCAGTTTACCCAAAAACCGTCCAACGCCTTATTTTTCCGCAGGTCTTGAATTTTGACGGTGCCGCGGTCGAAGTACAACAGGTACAGTGTGTGTGTACCTGTGACCGTTGTCTTCCGCGAGAGGACTTTTATGTCACGCGGCGTAATTGCAGCACCCGAGAGGTCCTTCTTTAGGTCGGAGATCGGGCGATCTTGGTACCCCTGCAAGACGACCTTCACGGCAGTCTTCTGCACGGGGTCGAATGTGTAGAACTTGAAGTTTTTATTCTTCAATTTCTCCACAACCAGGTCGAAGTTCTTGCTGTCAAATGTGTAGACTTGCACTGACGACTTACCGATTTTCAGACAATATCCGAGGCCTTCCAGCAACTCGTCAATATCGTCCGTCAACGTGTCCAAAACATAGATTGGAGGTGGTCTACGTTCCTTTGGAGAATTGTTCGTTTTTGACGTCGACACTTTCTTCCGTGCACGTCCATCGTATTCGTCGTCGTCGGTAGTACTGCTACCGTCGGTGTTGTTGTTGTTTTCTTCGTCGTCGCTCAGCATCTGGAACTCGTTCCTGATGGGAATGTTGGCGGATGTTGACGTGTTGGTCGTGGCACCGGAAGTACCGGAACGGGTTCGCACTGGTGATCTTGGAACATATCCGGGATGTAGCAACTTTTGTCGATGCCTTCTGCGCTCACGCTCCCCTGCGCGATGGCGGTCGACACGGCGTTGGCTTGTTTACCTTTTGCACACGGCCGGTAGACGAACTTCGCGGGTTTTCGAGGCCGCACTCGAACTGCCACGGCCACGGCCGGCCTTTGGCATGCTGCAGGAGCAAACTCGCGGGTAATCACGGTAGACTACGGCGGAAAATTTCGAAAAAACTATAGAGCACTGAGCACTTGACTGCTGCTTGCTCTCGTGCGTACACGGAGGTCAAAATGTAAATTTTGTAACTTGATTCATAGTTGTAAGATTTTTTTTCGAATTAATTAGAACGATGCAAATATTTTTCAAAGTTTATGTCAGCCCCCTTCAAAATTTGTCTGAAAAGTCAGGGGCAAATAAAATATGGGTAATTCTCCGCCAACTCACACAGCAGTTGCCCCGACCCCTCTTCGATTTGCCTGAAACTTTGTCCTAAGGGGTAACTTTTGTCCCTGATCACGAATCCGAGGTCCGTTTTTTGATATCTCGTGACGGAGGGGCGGTACGACCCCTTCCATTTTTGAACATGCGAAAAAAGAGGTGTTTTTCAATAATTTGCAGCCTGAAACGGTGATGAGATAGAAATTTGGTGTCAAAGGGACTTTTATGTAAAATTAGACGCCCGATTTGATGGCGTACTCAGCATTCCGAAAAAACGTATTTTCATCGAAAAAAACACTAAAAAAGTTTTCAAAATTCTCCCATTTTCCGTTACTCGACTGTAAAAATTTTTGGAACATGTCATTTTATGGGAAATTTAATGTACTTTTCGAATCTTGGTCGTCATCGATCATGGCCGTTCATGGTCACTCGTGACAGACACGGACGACGAAACAAAGAGAAACGCAAAAAGTAACTTTTTCAAAACTTTTTTTTCGTAAAATCGCGATAACTCGTGATGTTTATAAGCAAACCCCTTATGTCTATATATTAAAATTTTTGTAATTGTCTGCTCTACAACTTTGTAGAACATTGTTACACTCTAAAAAATAACCCTGCAAAGTTAGAAAAAACAAGAAATTTTAAAACGAAAAATTTTGTTCTAAATGTTAAAATGACCCTTCTGGGTCAATGTAGATTCAAAAAGTACATTAAATTTCCCATAAAATGACATGTTCCAACATTTTTTACAGTCGAGTAACGGAAAATGGGAGAATTTTGAAAACTTTTTTAGTGTTTTTTTTCGATGAAAAATACGTTTTTTCGGAATTTTGAGTACGCCATCAAATCGGGCGTCTAATTTTACATAAAAGTCCCTTTGACACAAAATTTCTATCTCATCACCGTTTCAGGCTGCAAATTATTGAAAAACACCTCTTTTTTCGCATGTTCAAAAATGGAAGGGGTCGTACCGCCCCTCCGTCACGAGATATCAAAAAACGGACCTCGGATTCGTGATCAGGGACAAAAGTTACCCCTTAGGACAAAGTTTCACGCAAATCGAAGAGGGGTCGGGGCAACTTTTCCCGATTTCGTGTGAGTTGGTAGAGAATTACCAATATATTTCCAAAAAACTTCAAAATTTCCATGAAAATAGAAGTCTAATCAACTGAAAACAATCTAAAATGCATTTTTCTGCATTGATAGTCATATTTAGCATGTTTGGGCTCGTTTAAAAATGTTTTGAATTTTTATAAAATTCCAATGACAGCACAGCAAAGAATACTCAGATATTTTGGAAACTAATAATGGCAAAACAACTGGACAGAAGTATAATGCATTTTAAAACACTTTTTTCATCAAAATGTTGAAACCATGGAGCGTAATTTGAATTTTTATACTTTTTAATTTTTTTGCCACCCCTCGACTTTGGTCAGAGTCGAGGGACATAAACTTCAAAAAATATTTGCAACGGTCTAATTTATAACAGGGAATTTTTCAATAAGAAGAGTTGATAACACTAAAACAGCCATTCATTGATGATTATTACCTGTAAGAATTATATTTTGTACAAAAAAAACTAACTTAATCCACCTATGTGGTTGATGCCTTCATCACTTTTTACCAACAATGGGTAATATGAGTGGTTTAGACACATATTTCAGCTATTTTTTTTTAGGTCCAGAAAAATAAGTACACAGATATAACTTAAGTGGTCAGAACACGAGACAGGGTTGTCAGATCATCAATTTTGTGGACTCGTTGGAAAGGTCTTTCGATTACCTAACCAACGATGGGTTGGATGATGGATCCGGACATCGTTTACATGCATATAAATGAGATCCGGCTTCAAAAAAGTACATAAATATCACCAGATCTTCAATGTTGTGGACTCGTTGGAAAGGTCTCTCGATTACCTAACCAACGATGGGTCGGATGATGGATCCGGACATCGTTTACATGCATTTTAGTTTGATCCGGTTTCAAAAAAGTAAATAAATATCACTTAAGTGGTCATAACTCGAGACAGGGTTTCCAGATCTTCAATAATGTGGACTCATTAGACAGGTCTCTCGATTACCTAACCAACGATGGGTCGGATGATGGATCCGGACATCGTTTACATGTATTTAGGTGAGATCCGGCTTCAAAAAAGTACATAAATATCACTTAAGTGGTCATAACTCGAGATAGGGTTGCCAGATCTTCAATGTTGTGGACTCGTTGGAAAGGTCTTTCGATTACCTAACCAACGATATGTCGGATGATGGATCCGGACATCGTTTACATGCATTTAGGTGAGATCCGGCTTCAAAAAAGTACATAAATATCACTTAAGTGGTCATAACTCGAGACAGGGTTGCCAGATCTTCAATGATGTGGACTCGTTGGAAAGGTCTCTCGATTACCTAACCAATGATTGGTTGAATGATGGATCCGGACATCGTTTACATGCATTTAGGTGAGATCCGGCTTGAAAAAAGTACATAAATATCACTTAAGTGTTCATAACTCGAGACAGGGTTGCCAGATCTTCAATGATGTGGACTCGTTAGAAAGGTCTCTCGATAACCTAACCAACGATGGGTCGGATGATGGATCCGGACATCGTTTACATGCATTTAAGAGAGATCCGGCTTCAAAAAAGTACATAAATATCTCTTAAGTGGTCATAACTCGAGACAGGGTTGCCAGATCTTCAATTTTTAAGAATCATTGGAAAGGTCTCTCGATTACCTAACCAACGATGGGTTGGATGATGGATCTGGACATAGTTTAAATGCATTTAAGTGAGATCCGGCATCAAAAATCCAGCACCCGATTCGCAACTTTGACACTTTTTTGTACGTAACTTTTGAACTACTTATCGGATCTTCAAACAATTCAATAGTGCAGTATGGGGCACCAAACCGGACCGAATGCAACTTGTTTGACTCAAATCGGATCAGCCAGTGCCGAGAAAACTTGGCAAGAATTTTGAGCACCAAGGGGAATACGCACACACATACACACACACACACAGACATTTGTTCAGTTTTCGATTCTGAGTCGATAGGTATACATGAATATAGGTCTACAAGCTGTTTTTCAAAAGTTACTTTTTCGAGCAGGATTATAGCCTTACCTCAGTGAGGAAGGCAAAAGGATAAAAATTTATCGCTGATATTTGTAAATTTTCCGGAAGTTCTCGAAATTCAAGCGAAAGTATAAATATTCTCACCTTTTTGTTTGAAAATGCAGTTAATTATTTTTGCTAATTTAAAGATTTTCAAAATTAATACAATTAAATGTACAGTTTTTATTGAATAAACTAGCTTTTCTAAAAATATCTCAAGGTCAACATTATATATTTTCAAATTTAATAGGAAAAAAACTCCCAAATCAAATTGGATAAAATATGAATTGGTAACAGGAAATATCAGAAGTAGGAATATACAGATTATTAGTTTTAGGATTGTAGGAAAAATTAGTTCAATTCGTTTAAAAGTTTTTGAGAAATTTGCTGAAAACAATTAAACGTAATTCATCTTCTCATAAATGCATCCGTAGAAAAAAATCATTCAAAAAATAATTCTAAATATAAATTTCAAAAACTGAGTTGCGATCTCATAAAAAAACGCGTTTCAAGTAAAAAACTTAAATTAGATTTTTTAAATGTTGTTATTGTTAGTTATGATTTTTATTAATTTTTTTATTCAACATTATTATTTTTACTTCAATTTTATGATTTTATTCAATTTTATCTAAATCTAGAACATATTCACTCAAACTGGTCACAGTGCCATTTTTTTATGATCTGAGATCATTTTCCAACATATTTTACGATAAGAACTATTAATGTGTAACTTTTTTTTACAAGCTATTAATTGACCCTGATGCAAAATTTTAATAAGAACCATGATCATAAGAATTTCCAAAACATTTCAATTTACCTGGGATTTCCCAGAATTTTCTAAGAAATTCATGACATAATTTCTGGGATTCTTGCTACTCAATTGGACGCTCTAGTTTTAAAGCGATAGCTTATTTTATGTTAAAGTTTTCGATAATATTTATTTTTGGCAATGAAAAAATCTTCAGGACGGAGATTCACGATAATTCCTTCTTGTATTTTTTTGAGATAAAGGTTGTCTACACAAATATTATTAAAAAAATTAATATCGTTTCATATACATTTCACAACAATTCTCCAAAACATTCTGTTCTATACACTCTAGCCAAACGTGTTAAAAATATGCACTATCTTTCAGAGATGAAACGATAATTTATAACCAAAAGAGCGTGAAGGATTTTCCAAAACTCCTCAAGCTGGTGTCTGCTTGAATGAGTGACACAAGCTCAACAGAGTTGGATAAAAGAAAGTGCATCATCCCACCAACAACAAAGTATCAAAACATCGCTACCACACGATCAGAAGATGGGAATAAATCAAAAACACGAAATAGAGAAAAGAGAGGAAAACCAAAAAATGCGTCATCCGCGTTTGAACGTTTCTAGGGAACTCACGATGGATTGTTCAATGTTCCGTTCTAATCGCTCATTCTTTGAAAGGAAGCAACAACAGTGTCAAAGCATGGTCTTGTTTAGTATTCAAATGCTGGTTCAAAGACGGAAGAGGTCGATGATTGAGTCGTCAGTCTTGGCTTGAAGCTTGCGAAGCAAAACGGAAGGCACAAGTCGTTAATTATTATCGGTTTCTGATGGTTCCAGAGTCATTAATCTTACTCAATTTGGAAGAGTTTGAATGTCACGAAGGCTTGTCTCTGTGTACTGATGGTTTATTAATGGATGATATGAAAATTGATTTTATCATTGTGTCAAAAAATCACGTGTGACAATCGTCTGTCTATCTGGAACGTTTGCCTTTCTCACTTTTTTCATTGTTGCAACATTGTCTTTCAAAAAACTTTGTCCAGCAATACCTTAAAAATGTGACATTCAGCATAGAAACTTTATTCTAACTTTGATTGAATATGAAGCAATAAACCAAACATTTTGCGTATACATCAGGTTAAGTGCTACTGAGTATCATCAGTCACATCAAACTATTTGTGCAATTGTTTCACAACCATACATATCTACGTAAAGTAAATCGATTTTCTAGAAAGTGTTGTTCTGTTGCTTCAGCAGTTTCAATCCACAACTGGCACTGACCACATCGCACTAAAATGAAGCTCCTCATAGGTCTGATTTTTTCAATACTAAGTGTGGTCTCAGGCCAATCAAGTTCAAGTTCCAGTGGTCAAAACTCCCATAAATCAATATCGGTAAAGTTTGTCTCTTTGCGGGAAACCTTGAACCGCAGTCATCTCTGTTGGGCCATCAAAATTGCACCAACTGCCTTCGTAACCACGGTGGATTGCCTCAAAGGTTACAACAAAACTCAACTTTTGATGACTTTTGGAGATATCCAACCGGAAGCAGCTGAGCAAAAGCGTTTGAAGAACAAACTCCACGTTTTGGTGAAGAATTGCCGTCATCAGATAGAAAATGTGGCCCTGCTCGTCGAGAACAAACAATCAGTTCTATTTAAAACCGTTCAAAACTATTTAGCATCGTACAGTTTGCTTGGCCCAGCGGGAAAGTGCAGCGAATGCAGTATTTTGAAAATTCAACGTCGCTTCAACTGTCCGGTGAAAAACGTGGCCGTTGTTTTCAACAATTGCACGAAACATGTGGAATCCGTAAGCATGTCGTTGATTTTCAAAATAATTCATCGTTTTGAAAAAAAGTTTAATTTCAGAACAAAACGGTACAAAAATCACCCATCATGACTAAACATCAGTTCGACAAATTAAAAGAGCAGCTGAAACAGGGGTTACAGAGGCATTTTGAGGAGTCGAGGTATCAACGGCAGATCAAACAACAACTTTTTAGGAACTGAACAATGAAATATTTTATTCTATGTGGATATATTGTCTCTTATTCAATCTTACGTAAATTTCAATAAATGTTTCCAAACTTATTATGGTTTATCTACAATAATTTTGCTTAAAAAATGCAAGTGGCGTAGAAATTTGAATCCTTGGAAATGAATCTGATGATCTATAAAGGAAAGTAAGAAAATATGGCGTTCTTAACATGATTTGGGCCAAAATCAACGTGCGACAAGTTAGCACGACATCGACAACTTATATCTCATATCTGAGATCCAGTTTCAAAAAAGTGTATCAATAACTCTAAAGTGCTCATAACTTTTGATAGCGTTGTCAGATCTTCGATGTCTTAGGCTTATTGGAAAGGTACCTTTCTAAAAATATATAACAAGACGGGTTTTCTTATAAAACCACCCTGACGTAGCCTTCCTTTTTACGCATTTTTTTACAATCTTTCGATCTTTAGGCAAAATCGTTTTTTAGCATAACTTTTGAAGTACTTTTATAAACTTCTATTTCTAACTTTTAACTATTTCGGTTCACGCACTTACAGACATACACACGCATAGACATTTGTTCAGAATTTGATTCTGAGTCGATAGGTATACGTGGTATACCTTCCATCGGATGGGGAAGCAAAACGTCGGTCCCGGCCTTGGTTGTTGTTAGGCCGTTAAGTCATTCCAGGTGTGGGAGTCATCTCTCTGCTATCAGCAATTCCCCACGAAAACAGCATGATTCGAAAAAAAGTTCTCCAATTTTCTGGGGTTTCTTTGGCCAAAATAATTAGACCTGTATTGACGTAGACTTACGTCTTTGTCGAAGGTACTGGGGTGTCATTCCAAAAAACCCGGGCCGAAGGCCCTGGATTACTGCGTCATCCGTCAAACGCTTATATCTTCCTTCCCTCTAATCGAATCGACACGATTTATGTGCCATTCGATTCGAAAATTATTCAGCAATTTGCTATAAAACTTTCATTGTTGGCAAAATAGTTTAACTATTGAAACAATTGAATGTTTTAAAATGTTTTCAAAATGCAGAGATTTTGCAAGCAAAATGAGCGCTTCCCACTCACGGACGGGAATGTCAAGTACCTATTTTGAGGGGAAAATCATCCGAGCAACGCGACCGAGTGTCGGTCGCGAAAAAGGAGGGGAAGTAGCGGGCCGAAATCATACACAAGAACGCGCGCCAGAGCCCATTCCATCATTCACGTCTCAGACGTCGGACCGGCAGCAGCAGCAGCAGGAAAGCTCAGCTCAGAGCAGCAGCAGCAGGAGAGAGACCAGAGCAGCAGCAGCAGGAGAGAGGGACCAGAACTGGAAAAGAAGTGCGCATCGCCTTCTCGTCGTCACCGTCAGCAGGGTTACCAGGTCTGAAGAGTAAAAAATCTGGCAAAAAATCTGGGAAAAATCTGGGAAAAATCTGGCAAGCCACTTGTCTCAAAGTAATAGGTATTTTTTTGTTCAAAAACTGTGTATTTTTACTTTTTATACATTATAGCTTCACAAAATAAACAAAATACGTCAATAAAACAATGTGAGGAAGAAATAGAATATTATTTTTTTCTAATTGGCGCTCAAAAAATCTGGCAATGCCAGATTTATCTGGCAACCTGGCACCCCTGACCGTCAGCCAGTTGCCTCTCGATGGCCGGACCGTTAGGATCTTTCGTGGTTGCTGTGGTTCGGAGGTGCTTCAATCCCCATCCCTCGTCCCACGAGGCATCAACAAGATGAGGCGCGCGCCTGCTGCCTTCCGCCGAAAAGCCTCTCGTGGGTCAAGCCTTGGTTGTTAAACAATCGGGACATCCAACTAGCTCGTCGCATTCGCGGCGAGCGCTTCTGAAAGATTTACGTCTCATCAAATTCTAGTGTTGAAAGAGTTGCCCTCGTCCCACCCGGGACGAGGCAGCGAGCTAATTTGAATTTAAATTTCAGGAACAAATTTTGGTCTTCGGGGCGACAGATTGCACAGCTTTCTGAGGCTGCTCGCCCCCAACCCCTATGCCCCCTCTCCCCCCATTCGGCTCGCTAAAATTCCTTCGTCTCTTTCTTTCCTCTCTTTGCCGTTCGAATGGGTGTTCCTTCCAATATATATAGCTAATTCTTCAAATTAATATATGGAAAACCCACATGTCCACATATCTAAATTTTACGTAAGTCTACGCCATTCCGGTTATGTCTGTGACATAACTACTTTGACTTTTTTTTTGTTTGGCCATTAGGGTGACCTACGCCGTGTTAGGGTGGTCCGAAAAATGGCCATTTTCGTCGATGTTCGCCAAAACCACTTTTTTCAAAAAATCATATCTCCTCAATTTTAGCTGTTTAAAAAGAATGGGTATTAGTTTGGCTATTCTAGCTAAATAAAGCTTAACATTTGAAAAGGTCGTATGAAAACTTAAAATGCTGTTTTGAAGGCCTCGGGACCAAAGAGCCTATGTCTGACAATATTGTTACCTGATTCCTCGGAAAATGTTACATATCATATCAAAAAATGGTGAAGTTATGATTTCAATTTTCTGAGATACGATTTTTGAAAAATAAAAACAGGGATTTTCGACGCGCCACGCGCAAAAATGGGAAAATGACGAAAAGTCTACTTTTTTCACTAAAACTGCGATAACAAATGTAGGTCACCCTAATGACCAAACAAAAAAATGCGGGTCTAATTATTTTGGCCAAAGAAATCCCAAAAAAAATTTGAGCCCGATTGGAGAACTTTTTTTTTGAATCATGCTGTTTTCGTGGGGAATTGCTGTATAAAGACAAACAACACTCCAAACCAAGACTGCTCCAGTGGAATCGCTGGTTAGACTCGCAATCCAAAGGTCGTCAGTTCGAACCATGGAGTGGAAGGTTCCTAGGATTAAAAAAAGGTTTGGGTGCTCTTCCCAATAAATCTTCAAAAACTCTAACTTCTGAAAATTTAAAAAAAACTATTTTGATAAAAAATAAAAAAAAAGTCTTAAAATCACTGCTATTTCCCGTTACTAAACTATAAAAAATCGTGAGACATGTCATTTCATGGAAATTTAAATTAACTTTTCGAATCTGGTTGTACCCAAAAAAGTGTTTTTTCATAAGGCCGTTGCAAATATTTTTCAAAGTTTATGTCGCCGCCCCTCCCCCCCCACAAATTGGTCTGAAAAATCAGGGGGCAAAAAAAAAATTCCAAATAACTTAAAAAATTTCATGAAAATAGAAGTCTAATCAACAGAATTCAATTTAAAATGCATTTTTCTGCATTGATAATCATATTTAGCATGTTTGGGCTTGTTTAAAAATGTTTTGAATTTTTATGAAATTCCAATGTACAGCCCCGCAAAAATTTTGTTTTTCGCCAAAAAAATTTCGTCAATACTTCGATATTTTGGAAACTAATGATGGCAAAACAACTGGACAGGTGTATAATGCATTTTAAAACACTTTTTTCATTAAAATGTTGAAACCATGGCTCGTAATTTCAATTTTTATACTTTTTTATTTTTTTGCCTCCCTTTGACTTTGGTCAGAGTCGAGGGACATAAACTTCAAAAAATATTTGCAACGGCCTAAATGAAAAATATAAAAGTAAATTGACAAAAAAACATAACACCATAATATTTTTTTTTATTCTTGTAATTTTGCAGGGTAACTTTTTTGCAAATTGAATATCAGACAAAAATAAAACATATTTGTGCAAACATGAAGGTTTTGGGTTTATTTTTTATTATTTATCAAAATTTTACGTTTCAAATGTACCTAATTACTTTGACAATTTTTGACCAGTCTTTCGAAGTTTTAATCCCTAAAACTTAATTGTGTGCTTTAAAAAACAAAATTCGAGAGGTTCAGCATAAGACATGACCCTATGGAAATTTGGAAGGTCCTCGTACATTGCCTGTTTGTGTGATTTAAAATATGAAAAAAAAAATCTCGATTTTGGACTGTTAAATAACGAAAAATGGCAGCTTTTTCAAAATATTCTTTCACTGTGTTTAATTTAAATCGGGTACCCGATTGTATAGCGTGAAACGTGGATATTTAAAATAAAACGTTACTTAATCCACCTTAAGGTGGTTGGTGCCTTCCTCACATTCATGTTGTATTTACAAATTCAGCCAGTTCTGATATAATCGTGTGGAAAAAAAAAAAATCATGTCTACACACATCCCCACAGACATTTGTTCAGAATTTAATTCTGAGTCGATATGTATACATGAAGTATTTAAGAAGTTAATTTTTCGAGTGATTTTATAGCCTTGCCTCAGTGAGGTGAGGAAGGCAAAAATGGGTTTTCCCATACAAAATTGAATTAATTTGCGCAAAGCGGGGACTTGACCAATCGTTTCCAAACTTTGAGAATTTGTTTAGGACCTCAAAAGGAACTGAAACATAGTTGTGTCACTAAATTTGGACAGTCTTTTTTTTTACCGTGCCACCATGTACTCCTTAATACACCCGAATGCCCGAATACCTCATTACCTCACCTTCCCCTATCAGTAAATTTTTATTCAATCTAACAATAAATTCCAAATTGTCTCCCCCAGCTCTCCCTGGTCAAACTGGGCGCCGATTCCAACGCCAAAGGCTGGAAGCTGCACGACCTCCGGAGTAACTGCGCCCCCACGTTGACTCCCTTCTGGGACTGCATCAACGCCACGCTTGGTTCCGTCCAACGGGGCATCAACTGGCCCGGTCGTCTGTGCTGCTCCCTCGGAATGTCCCCCAGGTGCCAGAACGCATGTGCCATCGCGGCGAACCAGACCGAACTCGCCGTCGGTTGTCGACACAGCGACGAACAGCGGTTGTACGGGTGCGTCCAGCGCCAGGAAGTCGGCGACAGTTGCTGTGCGACGGCCAGGACGTCGGAGTGTCTGCAGGCCTGCAAGGATATATTTCGGACGAATCAAACGCCGAATCGGCAGCAGCGGGACCTGTTGCAGAGCACGTGCAGCAACAACAATTCCAACATTTTGCTGTGTATCAAGGAGTACATTGAAGTTACGGAGAATACCAATTTGAAACATTGTAAGTAGATTCCGTAGTTTGGTCTTAAAATGGCTGAAATTGTTAAAACATTTCTCGCTCCAGATCTCCCCTGCTGCGACCACACCCCAAACACCGAGTGCCGAAAGGCGTGTCGCGATACGCTCCAGGACGGTAGCTTCACCGAGGAGGAAACCCTCGACATCCTGCAAAACTCCGGCTGTGGCGTTCCGCTGCCGCACGATCCACTGTGGAAGTGTTTTTTCTCTTCCGGCAAGAAGCGAGTGGCGCCGGTTAATTCGAATGAAATTTCTCGGATTAATCAGGTCGGGATGGATTCGGCCAAGCTGCACTGCTGTCTGAAGGCCAATTCGACGCGGTGTCGACGGTTCTGCATTGCGACCTACTCGAACGAGTGGACTACCAATTTGGCCGAGTTTGAATTTAGCTGCTTGTTCACGAACGAGGAGTACGGCTTGAAACAGTGCGTTGATGAAGGTATGTTGCGGTCAGGTGGGGTTCGAAATAGGGGAAATATACATATTCTCTCAGTCACCAATCTTCGGCTTATGGGGAGTTTATTGCTCGATTAAAGCTCCAAAATAACTTTTATACCATGAACATCCCACTGATGAAAATGAGCGATAAGCGAAGGCAAATAAAAAAGAAAGGCCAGCCACCAACACCACTAGCACAACCAAGAGCACAACATGTCAGTGAGATCCAGCGATATCAGGAGACTTTCTATGGAAATATTACTTTTTAACTAAAAGTTGTTCACAAATGATATGAGCTGGCTGCAGCCACACGAGTGCGCTTAAAGAAAAAAGAACTCTGCCGATAATAGAAATTGCGTGAGTACCAGTGCATTCTAGTCTGACCAAAATAGAGTTCGGAAATATTTTTGTAAAATGCTCGTAAAAGGAATAGCAATAACTTTTGATAAAAGTCAAATTAAACAGAAATGTTCAGAACAAGCTGTTATACTCGTTGGTGTACTTGGTTTTTCAGTAAATTTTGAGGAACACCCCTGATTATTGAGCATCCTGGGGACATCAATCCGGACCATAGCATAACGATCCATAACAAGAAGTAAGGTGAAACATCCCGGTTCAGTTCCATGTCCTCGGGTCTGCTGGATGTAGATGAGACTTCTACAAAACTAATGAATTCTGCATATTTTTTTATTTCTTCACAGTCGACGAACCATGCGAGCTGGGATGTGACGGCCTGTCCTACTGCAGCAACTTCAACAACCGCCCAACGGAGCTGTTTCGAAGCTGTCGTTCCCAGTCGGACAACGCGGCCCGAAGCGATGTGGAGCAGTGGCGCGAACAACAACTCGTCAATCTGCCCGGGGTCAACCTCCCGATCCGAAACATCAGCGAGTGCTCCATCGAAACCTGGAAGTCGATAGCCTGCCTGCTCCAGGTTAAACCGTGCACCCGAAAATTCCACACGAACCAAATCTGCCGGGACGATTGCTACGAAGTCCTCGGGAACTGCGTCGACTGGAACCGAATGGTTCCGAAGCAGTCCGTAGCCTCGCTCTGTCAGCTGTTCTCCCCGGAGGACTCCAGCGAAGCGGAATGTGTCTCGTTGAAGCGGTTCCTCGTGCCGAGTGACATCCCGCACCGGAATTCCGACTTGGCACTGGTGTCGCCTTGCAGAGGCAATCCCTGCGGTTCAAACCAGATTTGCGTTGTTAAACGAGATGGAACCATCGGCTACACCTGCGTCAACGGTTGTCCTTTAGGGGAAGCCGCAGCGTACCTGGTTCCGGAAGGAACTTTTGTCCGAATTCCAGTCTCCGTAACCCTAAAAGGATGTCTGAAGGTCTGTCGATGTGGCCCAAACGGTCGTATCGAAAAGTGTCAACCCCTGCCCTGTATCAGCTACGATTCCTGCGTCCTCGCCGGCAAGCGTTTCCAGCATCTCTCGTTCTTCTACGTTGAGTGCAACATCTGCAGTTGCTTCGCCGGGGAAATCACCTGCACGAAGAAGCAGTGCCGCGTGCCCGGAATATCCTTCAACCGATCGTTCACCAGTCTTCCCTGCAACTGTCCGCTGCATTATGTGCCCGTTTGTGCGCGGAATGGGATGACCTACCCGTCCGCGTGTATTGCCAAGTGTTCCGGCATTCAGGACGGGGATATCGAGTTTGGACCATGCCGGGCAAGGGATCCTTGCGAGAGCGTGGACTGTGGCCCGCTGGCGCTGTGCATTCCGGACAGGAACATCTGTCTGTCCACGATGCACAAACCGTGTCCCCAGCATCGGTGTGGTGAGTACCCAAGAGATCTTCAACAGTTAGAATTGACCATGAGTAACATATCCCTTTCTTTCCGCTTTCAGTGAGTCTCGCCTCCGCCAACTGCTCTGTCATCACGTCGATCCGCGACACCAATCTCAACTTCTACCCAACCGTGTGCGACCTGGTTAAATCCAGCGGCCTGTACGCGTACCAGGACAAGTACTTCAAGGGATGCGAAACGTCGCGCAAGCACAGCCAGGTGTGCGGCGTCAACGGAATCACGTACCGCAGCGAGTGCGAGGCCTGGAGTGACTACTCGACGGTGGACTACTTCGGACCGTGCCAGGAGATTGGGGTGATTGGCTCTACGCTGGAGGCGCAGTGCAATTCGATCAAGTGTCCCAAGTGGAAGGCCCACGAGTGCAATCTGGTGCTTCCGCCGGGGGCGTGCTGTCCCGTTTGTGGGACGGCGCTGAGGGTCGTGTTTTCGAGGAAGCAGGTCGATCGAGCGTTGTACGCGTTGAAGGGGAACGACACGGAGAACTTGACGTTGAAGTCGATTCTGAGGTCGCTGGAGCGGTTGCTGCAGACGGTGGAATGTCGACTGAGTGGTCAGTTGACCTTTGAGAACGATATTTACGTGATTGTTGAGAATCTCAGTAGGCATCCGAACGCGCTGCAGGCGGAGATTTGCACGAGGGAAGCGGAAAAGTTGGTTACTTTGATTAGAACTCAGAGCCATAGGATTACGAGTGAGTTGAATCTGAGTGCGCTCATCGTGGCCAACTTGGTGAAGCTGAACGTCGATAGCGGGGCTGCTTGGATTGGTTTGAAGTTGGGATGTTATTTGGTGGGACTTTTAATTTGTGTTTGTTTTAGGGAGAGATTACATTGAATACTCAAAGTGCCATAACGCAATTTTAAACTCTAATAAAGACTGTGATATTTGTAGGCGTTTCGAAGAACCAAAGCAAAAATAGACAAATCGCAATAAAACTCTAGTCGTGAGATGTTGTTACACTAATGTTTACTAATGTATTATTGTTTTATTTAAAATAGAATTGAAAGAAACACGACAGTCTCTCTACATTAGTACGTAGGTCGCATCGGTTGCGAGGCCACAGTTGTTATCCTTCATGGCCATGAGTGCGTACCCATCGTTGCCCCACAGGTTCGACCACGAGTTCTTGATCAGCCAGTAATCTTCTCCGTTGAGCGTTCCATAGCCTACTGCCAACACGGCGTGATCCAGTCCATCCAGGTTGTTCTTGCACTCCGGCTCGTAGTAAACTCCATTCGCGTAGTAACTGAACGACTTGTGGCCGGCATCGATGGCAATCGACAGGGGTCCGTGCTTGAACAGCGCCAACTTCATGGCATCCGCATCTCCGGAAGTCACATTAACCCAACCCGTGATCGGTGCGTAAAGAGTCTTGTTCTCCAACCGACAGTACGCATCCTGGCCCAGATATCCGCCGTACTCCTCCTCCGATGGAATACCTCCAACCTCCATCATCCACTGGTAAGCCCGGAAGTCCTCACCGCCATCACATCCGTTGTTTCCGTAACCCCACGAACAATCGACCAGCGCCTGCTGCGAGAAACGCATCAGCTTCTTCGTTTTCAAAAAGTATGCAGACTCAATGTGCCCAGCAGTTCCAAACGACCAGCACGACCCGCAAACCGATTGGTCCTTCACCGGCGTGACCGCCCCAGGGATGCGCCAATCCAGCGACTCCGGCAACTCGTCCATAAAGTCCTTCACGTTGTACGGGAACGGTTGGCCTCCGTTGTACGAGTTGGAAGACTTGAACCCACGCAGCGCCTGGATCTCCTCATCGGTGCGGTCGGCCAGGTGGTTCACGGCCACGGTATAGCCCTTGTTGGCGCGGTTGTGCGAGTGGATGAAGCGCAGATTCTGGCGGAAGATGTCCTGGCGACGGTCGTGCTCCTTCTCGCCGTTGTACGTCTTGCCGTGCTTGTACTTGAACCGGGTGAACTCGTCCTGCAGGTGCTCCTCCGACCGTGGGTGGATAAACTCCTTCATCGGATTGAACGTGGCGTAGTGGCCGTTGCCGGGGCCGGGAAATCCGACGCAGGGGTCAGCTGGGGATTAGAAATGTTTATTTTTTTTATCCAGTTTTAACACGAAAAGTCAACACTTGAGCAACATGATGAACCGTTAAGAGGCATAAAGTATTGTTCAACTCACCAACGGGCACCTCAAACACCTCAGCCGGAATATCCTGGTGCTCGTACGAGTCGTAATCGATGTAGTAGTGATCGTAATGCGATCCCAGCAGCGTGTTGTAACCCTTCATCTCGTACCGCACCGGAATGGGCATCCTCGATGCCGGATACTTCGGTGACTTGATGTACCGAACCCACAGGTAATAGTAGTTTCGCTTCTGCCCAACGTCCACAATCAGCGTGAACTTGTCGCAGGTGAATCCATTTCGGGTTTCGGTTCCTGAAACGCAATCACATCAGTCATAAACCCCCCAAACAAAAACCTCGTCACAACACTCACCCTCCAGCTTGAACTCCTTTGCGTTCGGCAGAATGCTCTGCACCTCGATAGCATTATCAGCGGATCCGTTGACCTGCAGGCAGGTCTCTTTGTTCAGCTGCTGGCGGGTGCTGACCGGGGCGACCTTTAGACTGGTGCCGTACTCGCCCGCCTTCGTCAGCTGATAAGTCTTGACCATGCCGCCGTAGTAGTCGATCCGCGAGCGGCCGTTGTCCCGGTCGAACCACGCGTAGAACGGCTCGCTGATCTCGGCGTACGGGATGTTCAGGATGCCGCTGACCGAGTACACGTTCGGCCACTTGGGCGGGTTGGTGGCGAGAGCTGGGTGGCGGAAGGGAGGAAAGCGTTGATAAATTGCTGTTGCTTGAAGTACCATGCGTTCCTATCACAACATGACAGCATCTTGTTTTATTATTGTTTTATTTTTAGTATTTTAATTTGCATTTATTTTCTTTAGTTTTTGTTTGCTATTGGTAGTATTTTTCCTATTCTACCACCTCCTATCATAACATATTGCCCATCTAATTTGTTCATGGTTTTACAGACACTTTTTCAATTTTTTGCTTGTTTTTCACATTTGTATTTGCACAGCAAAAAATCCGATGGTAAAATCGCATGCAAAAGCATGCACATCACCTTCGTCAAAATAAACACTTAATATTACACACTGCATGTACAATTTTTGCAAACACAAAAAAAAAGTTGCAACCAACGGGATTCAAACCCAGCACCAATAGTAAGGTCTGGCGCCTTAGCCCACTCGGCCATCAGACCGATGAAAGACTGCAAGGATAATCGCATATATGAGCTTGACATTTCGGTCAAGTAGGTTTCCCATACTGATGAGCTACATATTTCAGGGTGTAATATTACACAGAATTGCATAAAATAATGCAATATTTATTTTACACCCAGGCCTTTTACACGCAGCTGGATTACTACTTTTTTAGCTGTGGTATTTGTATTTTATTTTTCAACAATATACCGAAGGTACAACCTTTTTTGTATACATTGACTTAAATGATAAGGACCTTATGTTTCATTAAAACTAAAAACTAACAACTAAATTTAAAACTAAAACGAAATAAACTAAAGATATAAAAATGTCGATAATACGACAAATTACTTGTTTAAGTAGAATTCAGTAATAAATTTAAGAATGATTATCAGCTGTGTATGTAGTTATAAAATAGTGTGTAATTCAAGGCATTGCTTAGTCAAAAACCAAAACAAAACTCAAATTCTCTGCTATATAATGGCACCACTACCATTGTGCGTACACAGCTAAAAAAGTAGTAATCCAGCTGCGTGTAAAAGGCCTGGGTGTAAAATAAATATTGCATTATTTTATGCAATTTTATGTGATTTTACACTCCGAAATATGTAGCCCATCAGTATGGGAAACCTACTTGACCGAAATGTCAAGCTCATATATGCGTTTATCCATGCAACTTTACATCGGTCTGATGACCGAGTGGGCAAAGGCGCCATTCCTTACTGTTGGTGCTGGGTTTGAATCCCGTCGGTTGCAACTTTTTTTTGTGTGTTGCAAAAACTGTACATGCAGTGTGTAATATTAAGTGTTTATTTTGACGAAAGTGATGTGCATGCTTTTGCATGCGATTTTACCATCGGATTTTTTGCTGTGTAGAGGTATAGTTTGGGGACACTACAAAAGTTACTGTATACTTTTTTATACTTTAAATATTGAAAATGCTAGTAAAAAAAACACTGCCAAAGTTGACTCCTGAAAAAATGCCTAATTAAAAACTATGGCAAAGTCACAAGACAAACTTCCAACCCTAAAATTTTCTTTAATTGTAAGAGTTTCTCTTTACATTGCTTTTTAAATATCAAAAATTGATTAAAATAAACTGCAAAAAAATTTGTCAAAATATAAAAATTTAAATTACAAGCCAGGTTTCAACATTTGGATGAAAAAAGTGTTTTAAAATGCATTTTACACACGTCCAGTTGCATTCCAATCATAAGTTTTCAAAATATCAATGCACAGTGGTCCAGATCGCAAAATTAAGTAAATTTAAAACCTAAATATCTCGTAAAGGCGTAAGCCAAATTTTAAGCGCTAGGTTGCATTTGAAAGAAAAGATCCAGCACTACAAACGCTGAAAAAATCTCAGAGGTGTTTTTCTTTAAACTCGTTTTCATTTGAAAAAGTCCAATTTTCAAGGGAAACCCATACAGGACCATCCTAACGAAATTCGAAAATTATCCAAATATATGTTTTCCGTGTAATTTTTCCGCTGAATCTGAATCTGCCCTCAGAATTGAGCCAAATTGTCACCAAATCGATTTTTGGTCCTCTTTTGGGTTTAAATCATAATTTTACATGGAAACCCAAAATATTACCTAAAATCGATTTGCTGACAATTTGACTCAATTCTGAGGGCAGATTCAGATTTAGCGGGTAAAATTACATGGAAAAACATATATCTGGATAATTTTCGAATTTCGTTAGGGTGGTCCTGTATGGGTTTCCCTTGAAAATTGGACTTTTTCAAATGAAAATATCTCTAGTTTAAAGAAAAACACCGCCAAGATTTTTTCAGCGTTTCTAGTGCTGGATCTCCTCTTTCAAATCCAACCTAGCGCTTAAAATTTGGCTTGCGCATTTTCGAGATATTAGGTTTTAATTTTGCATCTTTTTTACCTTAAAATGGCTGTAACTTTTGACACTTAAAAGTGTACCGAATACCAGTTTTCTCTAAAACTTAACCCTGAATTGCCACTTTTAAAAAACTGATTTTTGAAGGTTTGATCAGACTCAGATGCTTTCTATAAATTTGGTCGTAGAAGGCGTAGATTACGAGATACAATTTTGGTGTCTTCGACAAAGTTGCTTTAATTGGCAAGCTCAACAACTTTCTACAACACGAAAAAATCCCAAAAATATTCCTGAAAAGCTAGATTTTCAAAATCGCCCTAATCGTGAACCACCCTAATTTTCAACCAAATCAAAAGTAACCCCTTTTCATTTGCAACAGCTCTTCTAAAGACACCAAAGCTCACATCTTCACCATTTTTCTGAAAATCCACTGTCCACCACTGTGCAATGTATTGAGGGAATTTTTTTTGCGAAAAAAACACTTCGTGGGACTGTACATTGGTATTTCATGAAAATTTAAAATGTTTTCAAAGGAGTGCAAACATGCTAAATATGATTATAAACGCAGGAAAATGTTTTTTAACTGGTTTTTAGTGGATTAAAGTTTTTCGAAAAAATGTTTTTGTTTGCCCCCTGATTATTCGGGCCAACAATAAAGAGGAAGGGGGGGGGGGGGGGCGACATAAACTTTGACAAATATTTGCAACGGCCTAAGTGCAATTAATAATAATAATTAAATAGCATTTGCCTGCGTTGTTTTTACTTCGTGTTACATATTAACCCTCGCTGAACCAAAAAGGTTCAAATCGTCGGAAAAGCAACATCAAACATTCCTAATTCAGATTTTTTTTAACGATTAGGATGATTCTAGTTTAATTTTATCTTATTTTGAAGATTAATCTTCAATAACCTTGATCCATAATCGGTAAAAAAGCATTTACATGTTTGTATATGGGTCATTCCATCTCAACTGTGCACGAAAAAGTGCAAATTTGAAAATTACCCTCTCCGATCCTGCTCAAATTTGGCAGAGCTGTTGATACTATCAAAACATACAAGAATCCCGAATTTCATCCAAATCGGACCACCCCCTCCATATTTGTACCTCCCCAAAAATTCGACTTTTTGGCGATTTTTGACCAAACCTCCTAGTTTGAAACGGCGATAGCTCAGGAACCACAAATCTTAGAAGATCGGTCTTAGACTCAATTTTGAAGGAAATTGGACGTAGAATCCATTTCCGTGATCAAAATGTTGATTAATTTATTTTTTCTACCTGTATTGCGCAATTGAAAACTTTAAACGGCCGTATCTCAAAACACCCCAACTTATTTTTTTTATTTGACCTCACCATCGTGTTTCCCGGCCAATTTTACATAAGAATCACCTATCGACAGAAATGCATATGTTTCGTTCCAGAGATATCGAATTTTAAAGTTTTGTGTTTTCGAGATTACCTACATCAGCTTCATTCGCCGCATTTGCTAGAAGCACACAGGCGGGCTGATCAATAACTGCTACCTGTTGTTCTGGGAGATGATTAATTTAATTTATATTTTTATAATTTTACGAAAATATTTATTCAAATGGCTTTTTTATAATTTTTATTTTTATAATTTTATGCAAATATTTATTCAAATGGCTAATAGGGAAAATTCTCGTATGTTTGGCAGGTTGAGTCCTCGCTCCTATTTTCGTCCAATTTGCTAATTTTCACTATTCAAACAACAAATTTTGCAAAACAGAAACTTGCTTGTTCACTCCTTATAAAGCTATTTATCACTCGATTTCAGTTGAAAACGCTTTTAACACTGGAACGCCCAACGCATGTCCAACTTACACGGACGCCCAAGCCTCCCAAAAAAGTTGGAACGGTAACTTCAACACGCCGGTTCTCAGGCATAACTCAACCAATCGGGACGATTCTTGTTTCCAGTGATTTGTAAGAATGTCTAGATGATCCTAAAACTTTGCAGAACTTAATTTGATAAAATCTGTAATTTCTGCAACCGAAAACATCGTTCCACCTTTTTTAAAAACGACTTTTTTTTTACATGCGAAAAAAAAGTTGGAACGATGTTTTTGATCGTAAAAATTACAGATTTGATCAAATTAAGTTCTGCACAGTTCTAGAATCATCTAGACAGCCTAACAAATCACTCGAAAGAAGAATCATCTTTATTGGTTGAGTTATGCCTGAGAACCGGCGAGTTGAAGTTACCGTTCCAACTTTTTTGGAGCCTTGGGCGTTGGAATGTTAATCAGCTGTAATTGAATGCCAAAGCGCTGATATGACAACATTAGAGGAACGCTGGAATTAGATGCTGTTCCCCTACCTTGATCAATCTATTTTTGTGAAAGGAATATTTATTGGGTTATTTTTATATGCACCGTTTTTTACGTGTTGCTAACCGTTTTAGAGTACCTCCGAGGCCATGACTAGGGCCTTTATCATGTATGATGTATGTATCATGAGTAGCAAAATAGTGCCATTCAGCAAAAACCCCAAAACCTGCTTTATTATTATTATTATAGTTTATTATTGACACTTTACCATAATTTGGCAAATCTGATTTATGGTTTAAAAGATTGATCATATTAAGTCAATTTTTATATTGTGAGCCAGCTCCATTTGATTAAAAGATGACTTTGGTCAAGGTACATTTAATTTAAAAAAAAATCCTTATACGTGAGGACAGCAGCCGTATTGTGTTCCAAGAATCCAAGAATGATAGAAGAAAAAAAACACTGTTGTTCGGACGGTGTCGAAATCATCGCAACTAAATTTGGGGAATTAGCCGCTATGCAGCAGATCAAACTTTGTGATTTTCTAATACTTTTCAGTTTTATACTTTCCAGAAATCCTTTTCCTATTCTTTGTGATCGTCCTTCACTAGCGTACAACGTATCAACAAATTTTATTCATTTTAATTCATATTTTTTACTCAATAATGTATCGTGCACTTATTGTTCAGTGTTACTAACAAGATTAATTGCATTTTCCTCTCACTCCGTCGGAATCCAATTCTGCCCTTTACTGTGTGTCGTTATTGCTCTGTCCTGTGGGTTAACACAGAAAATTCACTTCATTCATTTTTTTGAGCAAATAAACATTCGTGATTAAACTCCAGTTTCCTACAGTGTTATACAGTTAATTTTTGCCCAATTTGATAAAGATTATTTATGATGAAATATTATTTCAATAAATGGCCAGGTAGCAGTTATTGATCAGCCCGCCTGTGTGCTTCTAGCAGATGCGGCGAATGAAGCTGATGTAGGTAATCTCGAAAACACAAAACTTTAAAACTCGATATCTCTGGAACGAAACATATTCATTTCTGTCGATAGGTGATTCTTATGTAAAATTGGCCGGGGAACACGATGGTGAGGTCAAATAAAAAAAATAAGTTGGGGTGTTTTGAGATACGGCCGTTTAAAGTTTTCAATTGCGCAATACAGGTAGAAAAAATAAATATCATCAACATTTTGATCACGGAAATGGATTCTACGTCCAATTTCCTTCAAAATTGAGTCTAAGACCGATCTTCTAAGATTTGTGGTTCCTGAGCTATCGCCGTTTCAAACTAGGAGGTTTGGTCAAAAATCGCCAAAAAGTCGAATTTTTGGGGAGGTACAAATATGGAGGGGGTGGTCCGATTTGGATGAAATTCGGGATTCTTGCATGTTTTGATAGTATCAACAGCCCTGCCAAATTTGAGCAGGATCGGAGAGGGTAATTTTCAAATGCTGTTCCGCTTCAGATGGAATGACCCATATTATGTTTGTATATTATTATTATCTTTATTTTTTGTTGAGCAAAAGTTCAAAAATAGAAATTACATACACTATTGAACAAATAGCACATTTACCCACTGTAAGAGATCATTCGAGAGATTTTTCTAATAAAATGCAGCAAAATCGGTTATGATTTTATGGAGATACAGCTGTCCACAAACGCATGATTGTCCCATGTGTAATTAGTTTAGACTCTTTGTCTACGTTTGATTTAATTTTTTCAAAGTACAACAATGTTAAAATTGAATCAATATTATTATCAAATTTCAAGCCAAACTTTCAATAAGAACAAAACTTTCAAAAAATCTGTTGAGAGTTTAAATTACATTACATTGTGATATCAATCTGCCGGGAAACCGTGGTGTAGGGGTAAGCGTGATTGCCTCTCACCCAGTCGGCCTGGGTTCGATCCCAGACGGTCCCGGTGGCATTTTTCGAGACGAGATTTGTCTGATCACGCCTTCCGTCTGACGGGAAGTAAATGTTGGTCCCGGACTAACCTAGAAAAGGTTAGGTCGTTAGCTCAGTCCAGGAGGGGTAGGAGTCGTCTCCCTGGGTCCTGCCTCGGTGGAGTCGCTGGTAGGCAGTTGGACTAACAATCCATAGGTTGTCAGTTCGAATCCCGGGGTGGATGGAAGCTAAGGTGTAAAAAGAGGTTTGTAATTGCCTCAACAATCAAGCCTTCGGACACATAGTTTCGAGTAGGAATCTCGCAATCGAGAACGCCAAGACAATGCTGTTGAGCAGTGTTTCTCAACCTTTTGCGATCCATTCCCCCCTTGACTGATTTGCAAGAACTTCATTCCCCCCCCCTCCCCCCCCCTTATTTTTAATTTATTGGTATCAATGCACAAATATAGTTCCATTTTTTTAAGTTTGCAAATAGATGACAATTTTCATAACAAATTAATGTGTAATATACGCAATAAACTATAGTAGGTATTTGGAAAAATTTCATTTTTGTTCAAAAAAAAAAACTTACAGACAATTTGACAATTTCGCAGGTTTGAATTTGATAGATTGTTTGTTCATTTGATCAATTTTTCATGAACAAGAAAAGCCACTATTTTAGGCTTCTTTTCGTTTAAATCACAATAAATAAATACAATTTTAAAATATGTACAAATATAAAAAAATATATTAATTATCTGCGGCAGAAGACAGATTTCTTCTTTGAAAAACTTTTTTTCAATTTCAAATTATTTTTGAAAAAGTTGCTCTTTAAATGTGTAAAAAAATCTCATAGAAAAAAAACAAAAAAATCTGTTACAAAAAAATGTTTTGTGTCCAAAAAAATACAAATGCCTGAAAAATATATAAAAAATCATGTTATTGTTTCAAGAAATTTCAAAATCAACACAAATTGAAACTTTAGTAATTATTTTTTGGGAAAAAACAAATGTTGTTATTACTAATCAAAGAAACTGAAAAATGCAAGGAATGTGTCAGATAAAGACATTGAATTTCTATTGAACCCTCATTCCCCCCCTAGAATGGCCAAATTCCCCCCCAGGGGGGAATTCCTCACCGGTTGAGAAACACTGCTGTAGAGCGAATAATTTGATTTTTGATTTTTTTGTGATATCAATCTAGAGATTTTATAGCTCTGAACTAAATCAAACTCAATTCTTGGTGAATTCTAAAACTATTTTCTAGATCTATCATCAGGTTCTCAACCACCTCATTTTGCCCCCTTTTTTGCTTCTCTACTTGTTGCTGTTTACCGCAAAATGTCCATCGCGACCGGCACCATCAGTTGTGTTATAGCGCACTCGCGCTTTTGTATATACAAATAATACTAGTTCGAGTGTGATTGTCCGAGACCGGGTCAACCAGCGAGAACGAAATAGATTAAAAAGAACGCGCAATAAGAAGTTTTGAACAATAAAGAAATGGCTGCGTCAGCATGGAGGATCATAAAAAGTACAAAGAAAATGGTGAAAGTGAGTTTTTTTGTACTTGTTTAAATTTTAAGCAGTTGAAGAAACTTAGATGATTACTATTGGTTGCCAAAAAAAAAAATATATTTCTCTTATTTTACACGATTTCAAGTGATAAAAAATCAAACTTAGCTCAATTTCATATCATATGCTTAAACATAACTCAATTTTAACTCACCTGCTGCAAAGCAGCAACCCAAAACTAACAATAATTTCCGCATTATTATAATAAAAACTTAACACTTATAAAACATTAGCTATTACACTCAACACTTTCACTATAGAACGTCCTTTCGGTGGAAAGGTTCCGAAACGAATGAGTTCTCGCGCGGACCGCGTTCTAAAGGACTATCGGAGAATCGTGAGAATAGAATGTGAAGAGACGATTGTGTAATATGCAATGCATTCGCTATGGACGACGACCGACGTGGGCACACAACCATAAATCGGTTTAACGAATTCCGTTTTGAGCCCGCCATCACACCATCACGGGTGGAATGCAGGGTTTGATGGATTATTTGAAAAGGACATGCATTTTATAAAGCGTGGGAAGAGATTTTAGGAAACGGTTTATTGCGCAGTATGTTTTTCTCTTCAGATTATTGAACTTTTGTCTATTTTCGGTCTGAAAAATCAGGAAGCAAAAAAATATCATTTCAAAAAAGTTCAAAATTTCAATGGAAATTTAAGTGCAATCATCTGAAATCAATTGAAATTGCATTCCCCTACGCTAAGAATAATGTTTAGAATGTTTATGATTATTTAAAAATCTTTTGATTTTTTTTTGTAAATATTCAATGTACAGTAGCGCATTTTTTCGCTACATTTTTCAGATTTCGTCAAATCTTACATTATTTTAGACTAATGATTGCAAAAGTACTAAACTCGATTAGACTACCTTGCGTAAAATGCATTTTTAAACAGTTTTCATTCAAATGGTGAGACTATGGCTCGTTATTTAATTTTTTTTTTCATTTTGCATTTTTTAATGTGTAGTGCACTGCCCATGTTCGCATGAATGTCCCATATGCATTTTCATCGATTTCGAGTTATTGATGCAGTTTGGTTCAAAATTTTGTGCTCTTTCGAAAGAGCCTATAACATCCAGTACTTTTTCCTTGAAATCAGGATGAAATTCAATTTTTTCTCGAAAACTTAACACGTAACATTATGTATGAGACAAACTTCAAATCAAGAGTTTTTTTTGATTAGGACCTATAAACATATGAAAGACAATAGTTTATTGGTCCTTTTCAAAAAAAACTCTGGAAATGCGTTTTTCTCAGCTTGCTGTTTTTGCATATGGGACATTTATGCGAACATGGGCAGTGCAGTTGTTTTGAAATCATTAGTTTTAAAAAATGTAAGATTTAACGAAAACAAAATTTTTAGTGAATAAAAAAACTTGTTGCGGTACTGTACATCGACAAAAACTTTTAAAAATATTTGAAACAGGACTTTAAAAACATTGAATTACAATTGAATTTAGAGAATACAAATGAATTAGACTTGAAAAACTGAGCAATTATCCGATAAACCGGAAATTCATATTATATGTCTTTTTTTAACAAACTATTAGGGACCTTCCCTATTACCAAAGAAGCCATTTCATATCATTGGTTCACCCATAAAAAAGCTCCATCCAATTTTGATAGCTTCAGCTGTTCTTACAAAAATGGTACGTAAATATTTGAAACCAGTACTATTAGGATGAATTTTCTGAACGATTTGGTGTATTCAGCAAAGCAAAAACAAATGCCGATTTATTTACAAAAAAATATTTTTCAACTTCCGTATTTTTGATTTTTTCAAATGTTTTAAGAGCCAAGACACCACAACTTTTGAGTCATAGGTAAGTACGGCCCAATCTTTGCCACGGAGTTATAACTTTCTGAAAAAAATATGTTTTTTTAAATAGCTCATTTTTTTATTTTGGTTTTTAATATAAAAATAAATTTGCAATCAAAAAGTACACAGCAGTATTATTTAATTAAGTTCGCCGTTTTCAAGATAAAGCTAGTTAAGGTTGTAATTTTGCTAACAAATTTAAATTTTTCGATTATTTAAAATAGTGCATGAGTGTTCATTACTTAAAAAATATCGAAAAATTTAAGATGGACGTCAGGTAGGTGAGATAAAAAATTTAAATTGATAAATAGTTAAAATAAAACTTATATCTTTATTTAAAACAACGCCTTTTTTAACATTTTAAAAACGTGTCTTAGCAAAAAATAAAGGAAATAAAAATAAAATTGCGAAAAATGGAAAGTACTCCATTTAACGTTTTTTTTTGACTTGAGTTTTTAAAGTAAAATTAAACTTGCAATCGAAAAGTACATAACTAAAATGTTAAAAAAACGCGTTGTTTTAAATAAATGGGAAATTGACGTACTTAAAGTTCCGAAGAAAATGGATTTAAAATCACTACCATTTTCGCTACTAATCTGTCCATAATCGAGAGACATGTCACTTTATTGGAATTTTAATGCACTTTTCGAATCTGTACTATCAGAAAGGTAATTTTGTAATTTTTAACAAAAAAAAAATCATTTTAAAATAAGGTGTTTTTTAATAATTTTGCAAAGTAAAGTAAAGTTAACGTCTGATTGAAATTGAAGAGGAGTCTGGGTGTGAGTTGGTGGAGAATTACTCGCATAGAAATATCACAAGCATTGAAGCGACCAGGCTTACTGCTCAAAGATTACCGCAGGGACGATTCGTTCAACTGAGTTGAAATATAATATTCCTTAAAAATGGTATCAACAAGTCTGAGAAATATTGTTTAAAAATAAACTTCAATAAGAAAAAAATAAGCAAAAAGCATGCTTGGGGTAGGTAAATGATAACTTTCCGGAGGCTCCCCGAAAATAATCTTTTTTTTTTCAAAAACCAAGATTTTTGGGTCATACATAACGCAACCAACGCAACAGATCTGAAAGGGTTAACTAGTCATCGCCTGCAGACAAAATCTGAATATTTTTAACAGTGTGGTTCCCTATGAATACATGCATAAACAAGGTCACGCATGTTGTTGAATAAGACTGTTATTGGTCATCATTGCAGAGTGTAAATAAAAAGTGCGGACCAGAACTGCGTTACAGCAATTATTTTGCTGTATTTTGTGATAACTGATAAACAAAATGTCAGTATTTATCAAGCCGGAACCAGCAGATCCGGAGGAACTTGGCCACGGTCAAGAATCCAAAGGGAACAAACATGAGTCACACCAAAGCTTTAACCTATCCGAATGTGACGCTATCCTGGACGCTGTTGACGTGGAATGCTGGCAAATGACCCCAAGTCGTGTCCCGTACACGGCCAACCAAATACAGACACTGGAGAAGCGCTTTGAAAAAAATCAGTTCTGCCAGAAGGATGACCGCATTGCAGTTGCCAGCGCGGTTAATCTCACTCCAAAACAGGTTAAAATATGGTTCCAGAATCGTCGTGCCAAAGCTAAGCAAGTCAGTTCGGGATGGAAAGAGCGAACCCAACCAAGCAATTCCCAAGTCAACAAGGTCCAGGCGAAACCCGTGGAACCCAAATCCATTCGGCACCGAACAGTTTTCACCAACACGCAGCAGAACAGCTTGGAAGAGCTGTTTAAAACTAAAAAGTATCTCAGTTTTGCAGAACGATGTGAAATTGCCAGCTCGCTGAAACTGAATCCTTTGCAGGTAAGAATGAAATATCAAATATTTGCTTCTTGTTTCTAATCTTGAATAAAAATGTATTTCGCAGGTTCAGGTTTGGTTTCAGAATCGACGGGCCAGGTTGGTCAAAAGCAACAAAACGTTGCCAAACTTTGAGGCAAATGTCAAGACAGAAGATGAACTGGCGGATGTTCCGGAACAGATCGTTAGTTTGATTTCCCCAGATTGTTATCCATTGGACTAGAGTGGATTCTCGATGAATTACCGTTGGAAGTTGTTAAAGTTTTTAAGATATAAGGTAATCTTAAACACATGTAATGTCAAATCATAACTAAATCAGAGCAGATAGTTCCTGATCTCTGATTCGCTGGCGAACTTGGCGAACCGAAACAATGTAAACATACTTCAATATAGCCAATAAAATACTATTCCAAAGAATATTAAAGTTTGTATTCCGAAATTACAGAATTACAGCAGCTACAGAATTTCCTCTACGTTTTTTGGAAATCGACTTTTCATTGATTTTTATTAAATTTGGATGAAACTTTGTCCATGCATTCTCTGTGTAAAAAAAACCCTTTGCATTATTAGTTTTTCCATACACGCATCATTCTTCCCCTATAGATTCTGTGAAACGTGAACCGTACACAGAATCCTCTCTGCGGTTAATGCAATGCGGTTGGCCTGGCTGTTTTTTAGGGTAAAAGAGCGTGATTTGCAATCAAAAAAATCAAATTATTCGCTCTACAGCATTGCCTTGGTGTTCTCGATTACGAGATTCCTACTCGAAACTAAGTGTCCGAAGGCTTGATTGTTGAGGCAATTGCAAACCTCTTTTTACACCTTAGCTTCCATCCACCCCGGGATTCGAACTGACGACCTTTGGATTGTTAGTCCAACTGCCTACCAGCGACTCCACTGAGACAGGATCCATGGAGACGACTCCTACACCTGGACTGAGCTAACGACCTAACCTTTCTTAGGTTAGTCTGGGGCCAACATTTACTTCCCGTCCGGCGGAAAGCGTGATCAGACAAATCTCGTCTCGAAAAATGCCACAGGGACCGTCTGGGATCGAACCCAGGCCGACCGGGTGAGAGGCAACCAAGCTTACCCCTACACCACGGTCCCGGCTGCAATGCAATCTAACGTGATTAAAAAGAGCAAAGAATTTTTTCAAGTATAGTTTATTTAAAAAAAAGTAGAAATTAGCTGTATTTCCTGTTATTTTACAGTAAAACCTTTTCCAAAGTTTTTTTTTTAAACATTTTTTGCGTTCCGTTATGGTATTGCGCGTATTCCTAAAAAAGATACTCGGAAAACCAGCCTCGAAACGACGCACCGCACTTTGGCAAATGCGCGCTGTCAAATCTCAAACCGCTCGTTTTGTTTTTGTTGTTCTTCTTCTTGGAATCGCTTGCCATTGTTGCCAGGTATGTTTTTTAATCACTAAAAGTGCAGAAAATCGCTGGCAACAATGTTTATGGCACATCCTGAACTGGCAGATCCTGAAATGCCGCGCGGCGTGTACCATTGAAATAAACGGACAATATTCATGAAATTTTCATTTTTTTTTCTCAATTTGGCCAAAAATGCACGTACGACAAGTTAGCACGACGGCGACGAAATGATAAAAACAAAAACAAAACCACTTTTTTAAACAATAATCTTGATAACTCGTTTTATAAATCCAGTTTTGTTTATTTATTTTGATGTAAAATTTCTAAGATTGTGCCACCCTTTCAGGCCTGAATTTTGTATGTTAACGATGGGAAAGTGATTCTTATGAACAACGAAAATTATATAGGCTCGTTTTGGATACCAAATTTCAGCATTTTTGTATGACCCAATCTCACCCCTCAGACCCAAAGTCACCCCTGATGACGGTATTTTCCCATAAGGCTTGACAATGGATAAGGTAATTCACATTTTTTTTTTCTGTGATTCCTAGTAGTTTATTTTAATTCCTGGTAATTCTGGGGAATCAAAAGTAATCCTTAACATATTTCCAGTAATCCTGGTAATTTCATTCAGGCTGATCAGTAATCCATGATGCTGGAAACCCCTTGGTTTACCGAGAAATTCTTTTTTATTATTTGTTGTGGACTATAAAAATCGGATTTTCTTGCTAAAATGCTGCCTTAAAATTGGTATTTTTTAAAGGTGTAATCCAATTAAACCTTTTTTTTAAAGACGATATCTCGTCAGATTTTCAAATTTCTAGAACGAAACAAATTTTCCGATCGTCAAAAAAAAAAAAGAAAAATCAAGATTTTATAATCTACCTATAATTTGAATAGGTCAAAAATCCATCCAGTATGATTTTTAAATCAAATGGTCGGGAAGCTGCTAAATTTAGATGAATTCACGCCGCTTTTGATCTGTGGTTTAAAGAATCTAAATCTGGGTCTAGGATGTCGAATTAAGAAGTGAGTGATTTTAAAGCCTTTTCTCAGTGAGATGAGGAAGGCAAAAACAGCAAAACACGGCGTATTGATAATATTTTTTTATTTGTTGATCCAAAAACTATAAACGATATAGAAATTACGCTACTTGCTCCGCAACACTTTCTTCGTATGGTTCGTTTGGCAATTTAGCAGAGTTCTGTTAAATAAAATCGAGAATTATTAGTGAACTAAATTTAAGTTGAAGTTCTCTAGAATCTTACCAACTTCTTCGCCCGATCCTCCAAAATCCCGTACGCAAAGTGGTTCAAGTTCAGCCCCACGGGAAGCGCCACTCCCTGCACCCGGTACAGCGACAGCTTGTCCGCACTGTTCCGCGGTACCTGATGGACCGCCGCCACCGTACACTTTCCCAGCAGCCCCGTCGAGCTGATCATCGGTCCCTTGCTGATGTCCACGTGCTCCCCGACGCGATAGACCGTCACCTGGCCGTTGTTTTGGGCGGAAATGCTCGGTACCTGTTCGCGCTTGTACGGATTGTCGGCAAACATTTCCTGAGCCAGCTCGCTGCTCACGTCGAGCCGCTCGATCGGCTGGTCCTGCTGGGACAGTTTGATCATCTCGATGGAGAGGGCGCGCAGCTCGTGCACCGTCGGCGTCCAACCTTCCCTGGCGAGGGCAATGTCGTGGACGAAGCTGCCGGATTTTACTGAAATGGGGAGGGGTTTATGATTGCAAGTTGTTTGAGCACTATTATTTCGAGTGATCACTCACTGCTCGGTTTCGGGAAGCTGTGCAGAAACAGGCCGGCTTCCGGTTTGAAGGCTTTCTGCAAGGCCGCACCTAGCAGGAACGAACAGGTTCGCCAGAAGGCCTTGTTGGCAATGTGCGGCTCCGAAGCTGTGAAGTTCAGCAGCTGCAGCGTGCAGGACTCTTCCAGCGGGCGGCGCATGTCCCACGGTGTGTTGCTGTCCAGCAGGGCCAGCGCCGAGTAGCGGCAGTACTTTTCACCAATATCTAAGAAAAAAAAATCTAGCGTGAAGAGAGTTTCAAGGAAGAAATCCAGTCGAATTACGTCTAGCACAATCGTACGGCGTCGAGAGACCACGGTTCATGATCAGTGTCGTGTCCGTCGGAGTGCCGAGATAGCGGATTTCGATTTTCTCGATTCGGCCTACACTCTCCCGCTGACGCCGCTGCTCTTCCGTAAACAGTGAACTGGCCGAGCTTTGCAGCCGCCGGCAGGATGCCGAGAAGAATCCTGCGGGGAAAATATTTCTTGAACTCAATGCACACAAAACTACACAAATTACTCACGTTTTGGACACTGCTGAAGGTTGCCGCCGAGCAGCACGCACTTGTACACGTTGAGCACCATTGCGGTTGGGCACTTTTTACGTGATTTTGCTAAAGAAATCTTCAAACAAGTGGAATTTCACTTCGCCGCCAATCGTCTTACGAAACAAATTTGCCGGAGTTGTTTTGTTTTGGTCGAGAAATGTCACTTGCGAATGAAGCACGTGGTGCGCGAAGTCAGCCCGGTCATCAGGGTGGTACTGAACGATGTGAGTTGCAGAACTTATGACTAGATGTCGCATCCGTTGGAAATTGCTCCGAAAAAATGAGAAAAACTCGGTAAAAATAATTGTTTAGACACTTGAATTTAAATACATAACATATCTAATTCCTAATTTAAATTTGAAGGTGATTGAGCTGATGAATTTTATTATCTGGTAAATTGGCACTAACAAGCAAACTTTCTTCAAACATCTTATGTTACGTAATTGATGGATTCGCTAAGCGTCGCCTCGATGTTCATTCTATTGGTCATTGTCAAGACGAAACAACTTGCTGTTGCGTGGAAATAAAAAGCGAGTTTTGAAAAGTTTGTAAAACTGTTGTACTTTTGTGAAAAGTTTTCTTGAGTTGACGGACTGTGACTGTTTGATTACTGTTTACTGTTAATTGGTAAGTTTTGCTGAAATAATTCTAAAAAATCGTTCCTCCCAATACATCGAGCACAACAAAGCAATTGGTCCAATAATATACAGTGGGGGCAACGCCGTACCTAGGGGTTGGCGTCCGCCAAGGGCGTCAGCCTTTGGAGGGGGGAGGGTCATATTTTGAGTTTCTATGATTTTCATATTTGAAACTAATGACTTCAAGCAAAACAATGTAAAAGGGCCGAAGCCGAAGTGTAAACAAAGAGTCTATCTTGCTCACGTCAGTTGACGTTTACATTAGGAACGAGCAGGATAGACTCTTTGTTTACACTTCGGCTTCGGCCCTTTTACATTGTTTTGCTTGACTTGATCAGTTCGACGGTAACATTTCAAAAGGCATTATGTACATTTTGACACTTTCTGGGTTATTACATATTCTGAAAGTACTCCTAATAAGCTACCTCTCCACCAAAAATGAGCAAAAGTTACTTCAGTGAAGTCTGTTTAATCATGATTTTAAATAAAGTAACATAAACAAAATCTCTGCCATCAGCAGTCCCTGTTTATATAGCCCTGTCAACCTGTCAAACAAAAGACTACATAAACCTCGTGACGAAAAAAAAGCAACATGAACAAAGCGCCATGTACATTCGGCGAAGAAAAACGAATCGTAACAAAGCGTCCCCCTCAATGACAGCAGGGTGATATAGACGTTGGTGATTTCAAAAGAAGTTATGTTTGTTTTTCTCAAATAAAATTACGGAAATAATGTTTTATTGAATATGGATGATCAAGAATCAATAAAAGCAACGTTTTTCATCGTTTGTTATCATTAGAACATCTTATTTTGCTTTTATATTAAAATGGGAATTGAAAATGGATGCTCAACATTCAAATTCGTTTTTCTCAAAACGCATGGTTTGTACATGATGCTTTTTGAAATGTTGGCGTCGAGTTGTCATGGACGGCTAGCTCAGTCGTTTTCAGGACAAAGATATATTAGGTTTTACAGCGTGACGTCATTTGACAGCTCGTGTGCACTGTTTACATGGTCTTCGTCGATTGTCGACGAATTTTCCCGAACAAAATCGACGACCGCATCGAACTGTGCTAAGTCCATGTAAACAGTGCACTCCTTTCTAACCTCCAAATCGAGTCGGCGTAAAACCTAATTGGGGAATTAAGTTTAAAATGAAGGTTCGTTCAAGAACTGTGACCAACCGTTACATATTGAAACATACACTTTTAGGGGAAAGTGGGGCAAGTGTAACAAGCTGAGGAAATGCTGTTATAACCCATTAAAAACGTTAAAAAATCTGTCGGATTTATTAGAATCATCTAATTCCAGGTCTTGACTGATAGAACAAGTTTAAAAAAAAAATCTGGCTTTTAATGTAAAAAATTGATTTTAATTTTTTTGATTTTTCGTTCGTTCTACTCAACTAGTGGGGCAAGACGAACAACCCGTTTGGGCAAGAGAGACAATGCATGAAAAAACATGCTAATTTACTAACAATTGAACTATTATCACTTAGATACATCAGATTAGGATGTATTTGAAACGTTTCTTTCATTTTTAGATTAAAAAATAATATTTTACTAAAAATATGACCGTTTTTACGAAAAAAAATATTACTTAGATGATAAATAGTAAATTTTCATGATATTATTATATCGTGTATGGACAATTTTTTAAACAATTGATTATCAGTTTTTAAGAACTTTTATGTATTTTTTTCACAATAAAATATGTTGCTGCAGCAATTCGTATTTTTTTCCATACTAAATATCCATATGGTACACTTGCCCCACCTAAACAAGATTTTTTAAAAGCTCTCTACAAAAATAACCAAAACGTAAATCATACTTTATAATATCTCACTAGGTTTTTTGGCCAAATTTTCCCTAGTTTTTGTTTAAATTGCATTTGAAGAACCTTCTGTTACCAAACGGTTATTGAAAAGGAAATAGTTGCAAGGAACACCAAATCTCTATGAACCAGTTATTCACACAAATTGTAAAATTGTTATTTCGGTAAATAAAATGAATTGAATTGAAATGAATACTTTATAATATGTGCAAGTCATTGGTAGGGACACTACTGATCTAGGAAAAATAGTGTCTACGCCAGACACCTCTTCGAGCCCAGTCCAGTGAAGGAAGGGCCAGTGGACTGTATTAGAGTTGGAAGCGGAACTTCTTCGGATGGTGGATAGCGATCGAGTCGAGCGGGGTCACGGTACACTTACCAACGTAGCGGTTTATTGCAGAAAGAGAGTTTTACAAGGTTCGGTCGGGGTTTATATAAGCTAGGGGAATCTATCACAAACAATGGGGATTGAGTCAAACAATAGCGCAGTTGGGGAGATCTTCTTGGGGCCGTGTGCACAGTCTAGAGAGCGAGAGAATCAAATCTTCGGGCCGTGTGCAGAATGGGGTCCTTAAGGGAGTAAATTTAATTCCGGCCCCAACATACCGGCCACCAATGGAATCCCGATTCCATTTAAACTAAACTACACTTCTTACTAGCTAGCACTTCACACTTTTGTCTTCGTAGTTCGCCGAATGGCTGGGCGACTCGTCGCCTTCAGGGTTGGAGTAGACAGCACCCGACGGAACCTTGACGCTCACGACCCGCACCTGTCCGTCCGGACCAGGACGAACTGCGGTTGAGCGGCACATGCTCCAACAAAGAGGGGAAGATTGTCTTCTTTTAGGACGACCAGCTTGCCGGTACAGGTCCTCGGTGCGTTTGTTGCCCACAGCTTCCAGTACTGCTGGTTCTTCCGCTGAATCGCTTGCCACAGCGATAGCCGGTTGGTAGGGACACCGGAGAGGTCGGGCTCAGGGATCGCTTGTAGAGCGGAGCCGACCAGGAAATGTCCGGTTGGGATAGCAGTCACATCGTTGGGGTTCTCCGAAACGGCCGTCAGCGGCCGCGAGTTGAGACAGCTTTCGATTTGGCAGAGCACCGTCTGCATGGCTTCAGTGGTGAGAGCTTCTGTGCCGATGACTCGGCGGAGGTGGTGCTTCAGTGCCCGTACTGCGGCTATGGTACGGTGCGTAACGTTGTCCACGTTGAACTTGGTGCCGACGGTTCGGCGGAGAGAGGAGGTTTTGTGCTTGAGATCGGGTGGGCGTCCACGACGGCTCGTGTCGAACTTCTTCCGTGCCATGTTACGGGTATTACATCCAAACGGGGGGCCTGCGTGCAGCAGGGGACTGTGAGCAGACGCCAGTGTCAGCTTCCGGGAAAAACGGTTTGCCAGGAGAAACAGCTTTTGCTTCCGGGCGCTTGTCGGTTGACCGCGCCGGCCACCAACGGGGAGTGCACCTCTGTCGACTAGCGGGTCGACCTCGATCCACCACTGAGCTTTTTCTACGTTCCAAGTCCGTGAGATTTCCTTTGCTGCCCGGTACGGCGAGGTTGTGGGTGGAACGCCATGTCGCTTCAGTTGCAGACAGCCAACGAGGGCTTTGGGGGATCTCGTCCGCGACGAGTATCGTCCGAGTAAGAAGAGTATGAGCTTGATAATATCCGGGGGAGTGACGCCAGCGAGCATTGCTTGGGCGTCCAGCTTGCGAGTTCCGACGTTATCCTCAAGCGAGCCGTGCTTGGGAGATGCAGAGCGCTTGAACCGGATCGCTACCGATTCGAGTGAGCACGAGTGATCCAGAGTGTTCACCGCGCTACCAGCCAGGGGAGTGAGTTGCTGAGAGAGCTTGGCAGTAGTGCCGAGCGCGTGTAACTCAGATTTTTGAGTTCCGGAGAATACAGGGCCAGCAGTGCACTGTATCCGAAATAGCCAATCCTGGAGACCGCCGCCAGCGATACTTGGACACCAACGCAGGCTGCGTCGCAGCTGCGCTTCGGTGACGATGCTTTGTAGCGAGACGACATTTAAATCGATTGTGAGCCGATGGGGGAGGGATGACCATTGATCGTGATTGGCCTTTCTTTCAGACCGGTTAATCTCGGGGAAATCTCCAGATGCAGCGCCCAGTGGGACAAGCTGAACTTCCCAAGGGACTGCCGGCTGAGGGTGGTTGTGTTCAGGGGTTGGTGTGAGGGCGATAGTTTCTGTTTGTGTGAGTGTTGGTGAGGTGAGGGTACTTTCCTTGCTCGAGAGTTGCAAGACATCAGTCGTCCGTGACTGCGTCAGAGGGGGCCGATCACCAGGGGAGGGCGGATGCAACGAGACGTGGTGTTTCTGTCTGCATCGCCAGCAGGGATTCGAGGAGCAGTCACGCGTGGGGTGGCTGGCCGACAGACAATTCCGGCAGAGATTCTTCTGAAGGACAGTTTCGAGCTTTTGATCATACGGCAAGCGTAGATACTGTACGCACACAGTTGTGCGATGGGGCCGAGAGCACACAGAACAACCGCTGGGGATAGGAACAGGGGGCAGACAGAGCGCAGCGGCCGGATCAGGTGTAGTCGGCCCATGTGACGCCAAGAAGTCTCGCAGCCGGTTGTAGCGATCCTCCATGTCCACTCTCTGGTTGGTGTATTCTTCCCGTGTTTGCGTGTCGTCTGTCGATAGCTCAAGATCGACTAATGCTGCCATGTGGCGCTTCACAAGTTCGTCCAGCCGTTGAATACGGAACGGAACTTTCTCGCAATCAAGGTTAAAATTGAATGCGTCCACAAAACGTTCAATAATTAAGATGGAAGCTCTAGTGACGCGCACGAGCGTCGACAGCTCTCGTAGCTTCGACATCCTTCGATCGGTAGCTCCAACACACACAAATTGTTTGTTTTACTCACCGTAGCCGCTCCAACCCAACTTACAAACCATCTGTGGCTGGCCAGCAATGTCAGCCACGTGCTCGTGCGGGTTTTGACGCCAAACTCGAGAAACGGCGAGCGAGAGCGTGCAGCAGAAGGGTCCTTACCTTAAGAACCTACAGGAACTGCTGGCCGGATTTCCAGCCCGCTTGGTTGATCGTGCCAGCAGTAGAGACGCCACGTGCTTGCTTGCTCTGCGATGGCGGCAACAAAATGGCGGCTTCTGGACCGCGCGCATCGGGTCGGATACTGCTCAGGAACCACACTTTCAGCGACCGCGCCACGTGAACCGCGCGTTATTGGCGGCTTCTGCACCGCACGCCAAGCCGGAAACGCCAAAGTCACAATTCACTTTCTTTCTTTCTGTTCACCACGTGATCCACACAGCAATGGCGGCTTTCAGGAGCTCTTCTTCAGCTGATCGCACCACGCTGTCTTTGCAGCGATGGCGACTTTCACCCAGTTATTCCTTCTCCACGTTCCTTCAGGGCTACCGAATGGACCGGCATCAGCAACGCTTATTCAGGAACCACTTTCACACACTTTTCGTCCACACACATTCACTAGCGACGGTGGCTCACAAGTTCACCACCGTGCTCTTCCGCACGATCTTCGGGGCTTCTGGGGAGTCCGGAATGAATCCGGTATGGCCACGCTTGACCGTCCACTACTTGCAGCATTCACTTGCTCTTCCGAATGCTCCGATGAGCTTCGGGGACTTTCGGACTGAATCCGAATCTCTTATCACTCTCACTAGGCACGATATTCTTATCGGCCAAACACGTGTTCAGAGTCTATTGTTCTTCACTCACTACACTTCCGGTCGACACCGGATCGATATCCACCGGGGTGAGGCAACCACAGGCCTCGCGGGAGCGACGGCGGCTCGCACAGGAGCTCCACACCGCGCCAGTCCAGTGCTCGTAAAGAGCGGAAGTTCGCTTCGAGGCCGCCGGAATGAATCCGGCTCGAAGGCGACCAAAAATGTCTACGCCAGACACCTCTTCGAGCCCAGTCCAGTGAAGGAAGGGCCAGTGGACTGTATTAGAGTTGGAAGCGGAACTTCTTCGGATGGTGGATAGCGATCGAGTCGAGCGGGGTCACGGTACACTTACCAACGTAGCGGTTTATTGCAGAAAGAGAGTTTTACAAGGTTCGGTCGGGGTTTATATAAGCTAGGGGAATCTATCACAAACAATGGGGATTGAGTCAAACAATAGCGCAGTTGGGGAGATCTTCTTGGGGCCGTGTGCACAGTCTAGAGAGCGAGAGATTCAAATCTTCGGGCCGTGTGCAGAATGGGGTCCTTAAGGGAGTAAATTTAATTCCGGCCCCAACAAATAGCATTTTGATAAAATGAGCCTTAAAACGAACCCTAATAACCGAAATATTATAAGGAAACAAAGGTTTTGAAAAAAAAAACTTCATTCAATATTATGCCCCGTGGCGTTTACGTCGTTTTGGTGGTTATGTGGTAGTAGAATCAGCTACACTCAACCCCGATGGTTTGACACCAACTGTTGTCAAATGAACGGGGTCACTTTTTAGTTTGACACCCCTTTTACATGGAGTTCACACTCACTACCAAACGTTTGTTTTGATAGTGTGCGTGAGCGCTGTGTAAAAAGTGACAGTTCGTCACTTTTTAGTTTGACTTTGACCAACCAACGGGGTACAAACTAAAAAAGTGTCAAACGAAGAAGTGATCAACCACCGGGGGTTGAGTGTTATTGCATTGCTAGCAACAATTCCTCTTACTGGAAATAATCAAAATTGTAAAAATTACGGCCTTACTAGCGATTGCTCCTCTTGCCCCATATGGTCGTCTTGCCCCACCTTCCCGTACATTGAAATTTTGACATTTAAAATGAAGATACCTCGAGTTCCAAATATGGCCTTGGGGATATTTTCAGCTCGATTTCCCCTTTTATAAGCAATCTCGTACATTAAAATTAGTGCCGTTTTAAAATTTAAATGGTTGTAACTTTTCATCAATAATTTGATCTAATCTAAACAGGTTCTATCCCATTCCCCATAATTAAAGAGGTTATATTCAACTTTACATTATTTTTTACTGTGAGCTGACAAAAGTTGAAATTTCCGTTTAATGCTATTATTTTATGATGTAATTTTACCTCAATTTTAACTGAAAAAAAGGGACATTACACCAGAAAAGTGGTAAAATTACACATTTTCAGAGGTGAAATTACACATTTTTTTCCCAGATATAATATTACCATGTAATTTTACAATTTTTCTGGTGTAATCTGGAACACTCCAGATTATACAGCATCATTCAAACACGACAGCTTATAAGGCTTAAAATGGGTATATTTCCCTATGACTTGCAAATTTTTTTGAACTTCTATCTGTTTTTTTTTTCTCTTAGATCCTCATAAACATGTCTTCTGCGCCCACCAAGAAAGTTCGCGTCCAGGAAAGTAGCAGCGTCACTTTCTTTGAACGTAAAGCGTTCAAATTCACGTGGACAATCAAGGAGTTCAGCTCCTGGACTGCCGAGATTGGCCCCTGTATGCAACAGTCAGCAGTGTTCCCGTCCGGCAAGGAAGAAAGTATTCAGTGGGCATTACAGTTCTATCCCCTATGTCGAAAGGGAATACCATTCTGCGAGTTATATCTTACGATGCTTAAATGTCCTGGAAAACAACTCAATACCAAATTTAGATTTACAATGCAGAACTCCAAAAAGGAAATTCTCGTTTCGGTGGATTATATCGAACACAGATTCGTTGACAAAATGGCGTATGGACATTCACAAATAGGCGATAACGATTTTCTTGTTGATAAAACTAAACATGACGACGTTCTGATCATAACGTGTGAAATAGAAGCCAAAGTTCGCCTTGTTCATGAAAATA
The DNA here is from genome assembly GCF_015732765.1 of Culex quinquefasciatus. Lineage (NCBI taxonomy): Eukaryota > Metazoa > Arthropoda > Insecta > Diptera > Culicidae > Culex > Culex quinquefasciatus. Next base: position 90,755,288 of record NC_051862.1, on the reverse strand, counting down.
ACCAATCAACCAACAACGATCAACCCGCACCTCCAAGCAGCATCGCTGATGATTTCGGGGCTCTTGTGGACGGTCAGCGTTTCGGAGATGTTACGGTGAAGGTCGGAGATAAGAGGTTCCGCGTGTACAAGGGCATTCTTGCGTCCCGAAGTCCCGTGTTTGCCGCCATGTTCGAGCACTCCATGAAGGAGAAAATCAAAAGTGTCGTCACGATCGTCGACGTCGAGCCGGACGTGTTCCACGAGTTGCTGCGGTACATCTACACCGACAAGGTCCAAAATCTTACCACGTTGGCCTACCAGTTGTTCGCAGCCGCCGACAAGTACGACATCGGAACGCTCAAGACCCTCTGCCGGATGTCCATCCTGGCGAATATTTCGACGGAGAACGCCACGGATGCGCTCAAGTGCGCCGACCTGCATCTGGACAGCGAGATGAAACGGCACACGCTGGAGTTTCTCCGCAAAAATTCCGGCAGTCTGCTGGCCATGACCGAAACAGCGGGCTGGAAGGCGTTTGAGCTTACGTTCCCGCACTTGGCAATCGAAGTGTTGAAGGCAATCGTAAAGTCGTAAAAATGGCAGAAAAGGGGGTGGTTTATCCGTACGAGTGGATATTTGATTTCTTTTTATTCGGTTGAATCCTGAATTGATTTGTTTACTAAGTTAATGTGTGTAAATTGTTTCTTTTTTATCCGAATTACTCCTCTCATTTTAATAATTAGTAGTCATGAAAGGCCGCGAAGTGAATTTTTCAAATTTGATTTTAAAGCTTTATAGTTGTGAACAAAAATATCAGCAATTTGAGCTTAATTTTCAGACCCAATTGAAGCGCGTAAAAGCTTCAAGTTCTACACATTCGACCCCTTTCCAAATACCGCTGCTAACGTCGTCTTGCAGGTTTACCAAGACTGCCCGATATCCGACCTAATGAGAACTCTCAGGGACGAGAGATAAAAGTGCTCTAGCGGAAGGCCGTGCAAGGCGGACTTGGGGGATAACGCAGAGCAAACCAAGTCGTGCATCGCTTGTGCCAACTGTGACGGCAACCACACCGGTAAGTACATGGATGGAGGCGGTTGTTTGCCAGCGTTGTCTCTGCCGGTAGCAGCAAAGCGGCCCAGCAAGAGGTCACCGGGAAAGATCTCCTCACCCTGCCGGAGTTCTTTGCACTCGCGGGGGAGATGATGACGCGATTTTGGAGCTGCCGGAACAAGGCGGAGTAATTTCTGGCACTTGGGGAGCTGATGATCAAGCACATCTTCAATGGATGAAAAACTGTGATCTGGTTTGAAGCTTTCTGTACAGAGCGGATTCGCTAATTTGAACGACTGAAACCACGAGATTGAAAATTGTCGAACAATGGGTTGAAATGTCAAAATCAGTTTGACAACTGGTTTTGACGTTTTAGTTAGTTTTTTTTTTAATTTTTCATACGCTTGATAGGAAGCGTTCTTTTTTTTTTTTCTTTTATTATTTTTAGCCTTCAACTCTTCCCCCCCTCCCCCTCTCCCTCAACTGCGTTACGTAATAAAATAACGCTCCCTTAGTGCCTTAGTTAAGCAAATGATTGTTCCAAAATGGATTATGATGCAATACACAGCTAAAAGGAACTCTTACTTATTATTATTATTATCAATTTGAAGGTTAAAATTTAATAAAAAAGAAAACTTCTTTAATTGTTATTGATTATCATAAGGGCTAGTGACTTTTCAATCCAAACACTCCACAAGATTTTAAACTAGTATTTTGAAAACAGATTAAAAAATATTGCATGACAAATTTAGAACTCGATGTTGGAGATAATTTCAAAAAATACATTCAAACTAGCATTCAAAACTTCAATGAACGAAAACGGAAATCAGTTTAAGCTATTTTATTTTTAAAACTTTGTAAGGCCGTTGCAAATATTTTTCAATGTTTATGTCGCTTCCCCCCCCCCCTTTTCGAAATTGGGGGAAATATACCCTTTCTAATCAAACACCTATCTTCGTCATATGGAGAGTTTGATGCTCGATTAAAGCTCCAAAAATACTATTTAGGATATAAACTTACCAGCAACAGCACCGCCTCGAGTAAGCACGCAATTTACTGGCCAAAAAGATCAAATTTAATGCACTTTTGATCATAATTTCTATTTTTCGAGACCATTTCTTATCATTTTGGTGGCACACACATCCACACGCAAGGTTAAAGGTTAACTGCTTAACGAAAGTCGCCATCAATATCTTTTCACTTGCTCTAACGATTTCAAAGCGCTTAAGATATAAAATTGCTTCCAACTACCGGCAACATGTTCTTTTGCTCATTATTTAGTCACTCACTTGAAAAATAATCCCGAAACATGTGAATAATTAGCAAGCGCCATCAAGAAAACAAACGCGCCAAGTCTTTTGACGTTTCAATTTTGACGACCCATTCGAATCCAAGGCTGAAAAAAACCGAGCGAGAAGCGAAGGCAAATAAAGAACAAAGGGTGGCCACCAACACCACCAGCAGCGCCTGTTGGAGTGAGCCAGTGATGGCAAGAAATTTTCTCTATAAATGCTACTTTTCGTGAGTGTTAACTTAAAATTTCATCAATTTTGGCAGCATTAAGCTGAAAATAGAAAAATGGGCGTGGCCCAATGCACTCAACTGATTAGAATGCATTTTTGAAATATTTTTTTTAAATGCTTGTAAAAGGAATAGCATAACTTTTAATAAAAGTGAAAATAAACAGAAATGTTCACAAAAAGTTGTTCTACTCGTTGGTGTACACTCAACCCCTGGTGGTTGGTCACTTTTTCGTTTGACACTTTTTTAGTTTGTACCCCGTTGGTTGGTCAAAGTCAAACTAAAAAGTGACGAACTGTCACTTTTTACACGGCGCTCACGCACACTATCAAAACAAACGTTTGGTAGTGTGTGTGAACTCCGTGTAAAAGGGGTGTCAAACTAAAAAGTGCCCCCTTCGTTTGACAACAGTTGGTGTCAAACCACCGGGGATTGAGTGTACTTGGTTTTAGTAAATTTCAAGGAACAATCCAGATTATCCAGCATCATTCAAACACGACCACTTATTAGGCTTAAAATGGGCATATTTCCGAAAAATCAGGGGGCAAAAAAATATTTTTTCAAAATTTCAATAAACATCAAAATAACGTAGTAAAAGTTAAAAATATATAAATTTTTGCCTATAAATGATTTTGGTTTCAAATACAAAATATGTTATAAGAAATTTTGGTCAGTATTTTGGAATGTTTTATAATTTTCTATAATTGGGTAATTCTCTACCAACTCACACTAAATCGGAAAAAGTTGCCCCGACTCCTCTTCGATTTGCGTGAAACTTTGCCTTAAGGGGTAATTTTTGTCCCTGATCACGAATCCGAGGTCCGTTTTTATTTAATCTCGTGACGAAGGGGTGGTACGACCCATTCCATTTTTGAACATGCAAAAAGACATGTTTTTCAATTATTTGCATCCTGAAAAGATGGTGAGGTGGAAATTTTGTGTCAAAAAGACTTTTATGTAAAATTGGACGCTCAATATGAAGGCGTACTCAAAATTCTGAAAAAAACGTATTTTTTATCAAACATGTCATGTTAAGGGAAATTTTAAAAAAATGTACTTTTCGAATATGCAATAACCCAGAAGGGTTTTTCATTCAGAACAAAAAAATTCAATTCAAAATTTCGTGTTTTTCTAACTTTGCAGGGTTATTTTTTAGAGTGTAATAATGTTCTACAAAGTTGTAGAGCAGACTTTTACAAAAAAAAGTTGATATATAAACATAAGGGGGTTGCACAGTGGGCGAAATGGAACCCAAAATCGGACTTAATTGAACGCGGCTGGTTCCCTGGTATGAAAAATAGTGTTTCTTATGTAAAAAAATCCGGGGAATCGATTGGTGATGGTTTTATCCACCGCACGAAACGGCAAAGGGTCCATTTTGCCCCAATCCCCCATTTTTAACATTTTTTCTTGAAAATCGGTCTGTATTTAGAGCGGAGGCTTTATGTGGCCATCCAAAATGCACTTAACTTATGTGAAAATGTCCCAGGAATCCAGTAAAAATAACCACCTGCACCGCAAAAATCATCTAGGGTCAATTTAACCCCAATTCCGCTATAAAAGCATTTTTGGCCGTTTTCAAATGTTAGGTCAGATTTTAAAAATCTGAAAATATTTTTATCGTAAAGATCAGACAATTTTACATAAGAATGACGATTTGCACTTGATTGTTTGACACATTTTTGTTCATATAGAAATTAAACTAAATAAAAAGATTGAAGAATCAGTTTTGGGCCAATTTTCCCAAACGCAGAATAAACTACCTTTTACATAATTTTTATTTTTATCAACATAAATGTGTCAAACTATCAAGTGCAAATCATCATTCTTATGTAAAATTGTCTGATCTTTACGATAAAAATATTTTCAGATTTTTAAAATCTGACCTAACATTTGAAAACGGCCAAAAATGCTTTTATAGCGGAATTGGGGTTAAATGGACCCTAGATGATTTTTGCGGTGCAAGTGGTTATTTTTACTGGATTCCTGGGACATTTTCACATAAGTTAAGTGCATTTTGGATGGCCGCATAAAGCCTCCGCTCTAAATACAGACCGATTTTCAAGAAAAATTTAAAAAAATGGGGAATTGGGGCAAAATGGACCCTTTGCCGTTTCGTGCGGTGGATAAAACCATCACCAATCGATTCCCCGGATTTTTTTACATAAGAAACACTATTTTTCATACCAGGGAACCAGCCGCGTTCAATTAAGTCCGATTTTGGGTTCCATTTCGCCCACTGTGGGTTGCTTGTAATCATCACGAGTTATCGCGATTTTATGAAAAAAGTTTTGCAAAATAATAAAATATAAAAATTGAAATAACAAGCCATAGGTTATAAGGTTAAAGTGTTTTAAAATACATTCTACACTAGTTCAGTTGTTTTGCAATCATTAGTTTTCAAAAAATGTAAGATTTGACGAGAACAAAAATTTAAGGGAAAAAAACTTTTTGCGTTACTAATCAACGAAAATTAAAAAAAAAATCAAAAGATTTTTAAATCAACCCAAACATACTAAACATGATTCTAAAAGCAGATGAATGCATTAAAAAAAACTGATAAAAAGACTTGAAATAAAATTCGTACCAGCCAAAATTCGAATGGATTACTACTCAGGTTGTAGTGAAATTATATGATCTTATCAATAAACATGATTTTGAAATTTGGGAATTAAGAATGCTGTTTTGAAAGAGCTGAAAACACTTATTTCGGGCATTTTCCATTGTTATTATTTTAAGAAGTGAATTTTAATGCACTTTTCGAATCTGATAGAATACTTGATCCGATTACCACATAAAAGTATTAGAAACATAAAAAATAGATAAATTTGGCATTGTCCTACTGGTTTCAGAGCAATATTCCTTATTACGTTTCGGACCATCAATCCTACGATTCCGGGCCCCAGGTTCAGCAATTCCATCGCCGCTGCCACGCTCAGTAGGTGTTCCGCGCCAGTTCTACAGAGTTGTCATCAACGTCGTTACGAAGTGCCTGTGCTGAACTGCGGTTGAGTGCAAGTGAAACATGATCGCCGCCCTGCAGAGCTCAGAGCTTCTGGCGTTGAGAGATGGAAAAAAGCACATTCCAAAAGCTTTGCAGTGCGGCTGGGGTGAGTGTGGGAGGACATTTTATCGATACGATTTATTTCCCGAACCGGAAAGGCGTGGAAGCATAATGTGGCCACCACGGAACGGAATGAATAAAAGAGGACCACTTTTTTCCTCCTCGGCGCGCACGTTTCCTGATAAAAAGAGATCTTCTGTAAGAACGCGGGGGGTGGGGAAATAAATTATCACCTTCTGGTAACATTAGCCGTTGGCAAATTTCGGCGATGACAGTGATGGAAGTTTTTTGAAAAGGATTGCTAGAAATTTTGTATTGGGAATCCATTGCGACAAATGTATAAAAATAGTTTGAAAATTTTATCAAAATCAAATTAAAAAATGTATCTGCCAACTGGGAACCCCTCAATATTCAGCTGAGGGTCATCCATTAAAGGCAAGATTGGTTTCAATTGATAGTGAAATGCTAATTTTATGTTGCACTATGTCCTCCCTTATGCATGCTCATCCAAGGACCAAAGTAAGAAGGTTCGCCTTGGTGCTGCAGATTTTGGCAAAGTACTTTATCATACTTTTGCGGGCAAGAACACTTGGGTCATTAGGGTGTAATATCAAAATCGATTTTCCAGCACAGCATTATTTTAGTTCCTTTTGGGGTCCTAAACAACTCCCCTAAGTTTGGTAACGATTGGTTTAGTCCTCACTCTGCGCAAAGCGATTCAATTTCCCATACAAATCTGTATGGGAAAAATCATTTTTTTGAATAATGATATTTAAAAAATCAAAGTTTCACGCTATACTAAAACCGGATTCATATTCGGATGCTCTGAAATGTGCTCTACAACTTTCCCAAAGAGAGTATGGTGCTAACTTGCTCCTGAAAGAAGATACAGCGTCCTCAAAACTCGTCTAAAACGTGATTTTCGATCAAAAAACACGTTTTAGACGAGTTTTGAAAACGCTGTATCTTTTTATAGGAGCAAGTTAGCACCATACTCTCTTAGGGAAAGTTGTAGAGCACATTCCAGAGCATCCAAATATGAATCCAGTTTTGATATAGCGTGAAACGTGGATTTTTTAAATATCAAAATTCATAAAAATGATTTTTCCCATACAAATTTGTATGGGAAATTAAATCGCTTTGCGCAGAGTGAGGACTAAACCAATCGTTACCAAACTTTGGGGAGTTGTTAAGGACCCTATAAGGAACCAAAAAGTTGCTGTGCTAGCTAAATTTGGTCAATTTTATTTTTTTCCATACAACCATATTACACCCTATTGGGTCATCTTAACCGCGCAGAGGAAATGCGTTACGTTGGGGAATTTCTAAGCCATGCAGCAAGCAAGGAGGTTTCTACGCGGACCGCAGATGCAAAATTTTCTCTGCTGAAGATAGGTAATAATTTACACCGTTTTTCTTTGTTCGATTTTATTTCTGAGCCAAAAGGTAATGACATTTTAGCCAAATTAAATATAGATTGCATACACAATAGAAATACACTCAACCCCCGGTGGTTTGTCACTTTTTCGTTTGACACTGTCACTTTTTACAAGGCGCTCACGCACACTATCAAAACAAACGTTTGGTAGTGTGTGTGAACTCCGTGTAAAAGGGGTGTCAAACTAAAAAGTGACTCCGTTCGTTTGACAACAGTTGGTGTCAAACCATCGGGGTTCGATTGTATAAGAAAAATGTTTTTAAGATGCACTAAAGTCTCAAATCATTAAGAAACATAAACTATAAGGCCCCCAGAATCACGTGCACTTTGATTTTCTCCCATAGCTCTCTCAATTTATCACAAAACTTTGAACTTTTTGCATGAGTTGGCATCTGAAACATTAAATTAGGTTAGGTTAGGTATGGAATTGTGATCTATATTGTTCTATGAGTCATGCCAAACGTTTTAAAATCATTTTAAAATGATATTTTGAAAATGTTAGGGGTTACTTGATTCCCATTATGGTGACAAAAAAACCTGGCATGATTCTTTAGGCAATAATAAGTAACTGTGCTAATTTTGAGTCAAATCGGTTAAGAGTTAAGTGTCGCTTTTATCGTTGAATACTCGAAAAATGTATGGGGTAGTTCAAAAATGTAAAAATTCCACCAAAATATGGCGTTAAATGTGTCGGATTATTGCCAAGTGTGAGATTCTCTGTAAATTTTTATAACAAACAACTTTGTCGAAACCGCAAATCGATCTGAGACAATCCTGACGAGTTATTAACGGAGAAGACGTTTTTGTATGAAAAGGTTTTTTTTCATCGACTTCAACGATAAAAAGCGACCCTTAACCCTTAACCGATTTCGCTCAAAATTTTCACAGTTACTAATGTTTGTCTAAGGAACCGTCACCCTAATCCCCATTCTTCAAAATAATTTGAATTTTAGTTTTTGTATTCAATATTGATGAATTGATTCTCTGTTAGTACCAATTCAACATACAGAAACGCTCATTTTTCATTTTTATGTAAAAAAAACATTAAATATTCATACTAAACTTCCCCTGATCGCATAAATGTCCCATATGCATTTCCATCACTTTTGAGTTATTGATGCAGTTAGGTTCAAAATCGGACGCTCTTTCAAATTCTGTCCGAAAATCAGGTGGCAAAATATTTTTTTTCAAAATACTTAAAAAAAAATATGTAAAAAGAAGTCTAATCTACAGAAAACAATTTAAAATGTTTTTTCCTGCGTTAAATACCATATTTTGCATGTCTGGGATAGGTCAAAACATATTTGAGTTTTTTTTGAAATTCCGTTGTACAATGCTACAACAAGTTTTTTCTGAGATCGTCGAAAATCGTCGAGACTTTGATGTTTTGATAACTGCTTCAATAGATCGAAGTGTTTAGTGAATACAACTCGACAACGGTGCTCGATATCGATATTTATATACTATTCGATTGTAAATTCAATTTTCCAAAAGTCGAAATATTTTTTTAAGCGTGTAACAATCTGATGGTAAACTATTTTGTAGACAGTACTGTAAAGGATGAATGAAAAATTATATCAACAAGTCCCGTAGTTTTGAAGATACTAAAATGTCTATAACAAAGATCTTGGTGCAAAAGCTCTGGTTGATGTGCACCGTTAAATCATGACTTTTTATGAAAATTGATAACACTGCCAAATTATTTTGATCAACTTGTGCCATAGCTTAAAAGATGGCATTGTTGTCTAAAAAATATGAGTCTTTCTTCGCCAAGTTTTGGAAAAGTTGGTTGTGTCGATCATGGCCGTTCATCGTCATCCGCGACAGACATGAACGACAAAACAAAAAGAAAATCAAAAAGTAATTTTTCAAAACTTTTTTTTCTTAAAATCGTGGTTACAAGCAAATTTTACAAGGAATCAGGGAAAAATATTTCCAGATATGAGCTCTTTGGTCCCGAGACCCTCAAATTAGCAAATGAAATTTTCATAGAAACTTTTCAAATATTCAGCTAGTTTTATCGAACCTCAACATATTTTTCCTTCAAAGCCCAACTAATAACCTTTCTTTTAAAACGTTTGGTTAAGCCGTTCCGGAGATATGATTTATGAAAATTGTGCTTTTTGCGAAAATCGACGAAAAATGCAATTTTTTGGACCATCGGATAGGAGCTCCCGAATCGCCAAACAAAAAAAAAATATGGGTTTCATTATTTTGTCCAAGGAACTCGCATGCCAAATTTGAGCCAAATCGGAGAACTTTTGATTTGGAGACTTCCTGTTTGACGTGGAATCGCTGCAAAAATACTTCATGAAGGAAAAGCACCCCTGCTAAAAATGTTATTTCTCCATTTTCCTTTTTTTACATTTTTTATCGGACTGCTGAGACATAGCCTCTTAAAAGTCAAATTTTGTGTAGAATGTGCTTTTTTCAGTTTCACCTAATTTTCCCTAATTTTCCAACTCTAAATATCTTGGGAATAATTGGTTCGGCTCTCAATGTAAATAAATAAACTATTGTAAATCTTATACCTTTTCAATAAAAAAATTATGTATGTTTCCTTTTGTTTGATTTGTCGATAACCTGATGAGTAGAATTTTATTTCTTCATTACTACTTCTTCATTACTACTAGCATCGCCAAAAAACAGGTGAAATCAAACATAATCTCGTACAATTTGTCTGCGCTGTGTCGTACAATGTTTAATCTTCTCGAAAGTATCTCAATTTCCCACGCTCTGGCACTTCCAGGATCGCTCTTTCACCGGGATTGGCTTTTGTCGTCTAGCCGGCTGTTCCATTAGTTTTCCTCTGAGGCTCTCTTCTAGGATTTGGCCACTACTCCACCTCTAAATTTATATAGTTGTCTATCGGTTGAACTACTCGCTCAGAGCCCAGGTTCACTCGCGAGACACACTAAATGGTCCTGTTCTTCGCCCGCGGCATGTACACACATCCACATACACACTGAAAATCCTGACACAATCAAGATAAATGGCACTAATCCCTATTATTCATAAATTAATCTTTATCATTATAACCTGTTCTAGCGCAGCGATTGGAGGCGTGAGGGAGATGCCTAGCGATTGCTCTTTCCCTGTCTAATGGAGGCGCTTGGTTGCGATTAGAGACTTCCAAGGCCTCTTTGAAGCGTCACCTCACACGTACAGCTAATCTCCATACTGATGAGCTAAGCATCGGCGGCCCTAGCCTGTTTTGCCATCATGTGTGTGAGGAGGTGGCGTTTCACGTGGGAACCCCACGCAAGACCACGTGAACCACGTGTCGGAAAAGCGCTTTCGAATAAGGCTACAGCAGTGGTTAGGGCGTATAGTTCACGATTAGATGATGGCGCATGGTAGATGCATACACTATCGATGACACCCTACAGAGGTTGTCGCCAGAAGCGTTTTGATGTTTCGAGAAATTGAAAACTAACATGAACATTTACCTAAAATTATATGTTTAACTTTTTAGGCTATATTGAGAATAAAAGTCAAAATCATCGGAAAGAACCCTTTGATACGCTGCTGACAGTTCGTTGCTAAAAGAATGGCGGTTATACACCTCAATCTTTATTCAGCGGATGAAACTCTATCGGTGCCGCTAGGGCACGTTTGTCGTATAACACTATATCGTATCGTTGCTTAATTAGAAATTATGTTCGGCTGCATTCAAATTTTATTTAGCTATAGAACGTGTTTATTATCTAAAATATGATTCAAGAAACAAACAAGTTTTGTGTATGGATGCATGATTCAACTTTCCATGAGTTTTTGTCTCATTTTTGTTAGTAATATATGAAAAGGTTTCAAAGCGTTTACAAATCAACATTTTAATAAAACATTCTCTACATAAAAAATAGATATCATTTCTTTCTTCGTTTTCGCAAATCGACTTTTTTAAAATTGATGAAACTCTTTCTCCCTTGTACTACTTGGTCCCTTAAGAAAAAAAAGGAAAAAAGGAATGGAAATTTAAATTACAGGGTATTAACATTTCAATGAAAAATGGTTTTAAAATGCATTTTACACCTGCCCAGTTGTTTTGCAATCGTTAGTTTTCAAAATATCCTTGTATTGCCGAATTTTTTTTTCGCTGAAAAATCTATTTTTGCGTTACTGTACAACGGAATTTCACAAAAAACTCATCGATCCCAGACCTGTTAAATATGCTATGCAGGAAAATGCATTTACATTTGTTTGCAGTCGATAAGACTTCTAATTTAATTAAAATTTTCAAGTATTATGAAAATATTTGTTTTGGTCCCTGATTTTTAAGGGGGCCGCAACGGGTAGACAATTACAAAAAAATTGATATATAAACATTAGGGATTTTTACAATACATATTAAAAAAATTGCGAGTATCCATTAACAGGATTCGGGTACGACGCAACTTTTGGTACCCAAACGTATATGGGTAATTCTCTACCAACTCACACGAAATCGGGAAAAGTTGCCCCGACCCCTCTTCGATTTGCATGAAACTTTGTCCTAAGGGGTAACGCTTATCACGAATCCGAGGTCCGTTTTTTGATATCTCGTGACGGAGGGACGGTACGACCCCTTCTATTTTTGAACATGCGAAAAAAGAGGTGGTTTTCAATCATTTGCAGCCCGAAACGGTGAGTTTGGTGTCAGAGGGACTTTTATCTAAAATTGTACGCCCAATTTGATTACGTACTCAAAATTCAGAAAAAAACCAATTTTTCATCGAAAAAAACCTTTAAAAAAGTGTTTTTGCAATTCCGTCGTGAAACTAGCTTTTCCTGTCATTATTGAACGACGAAATAACCTACTTTTCTGTATCAAAAATAAGAGAATCGAATAGCAACCTTTTTCAAAATAAATGCTGAAAAGTTCTACTTTTCAGCACTGAAATGGGTGCTGAAAAGTTGAACTTTTCAGCAATTGTTTCGAAAAGTAACACTTTTCAACATTTTTTTTATTTAAACGATTTATTGACAAAATATATGAAAATTAGACTTAAAATTTCACTCAATGGGTGTTTATCGGAATTGCAAAAAATGTTGTATGGAACTCGTTGCAAAACTTGATTTTTTCAGCACTCTTCGTATTTATCCAACTCGGTGAACCTCGTTGGATAAATGTACGACTCGTGCTGAAAAAATCATCTTTTTGCAACTTGTTGCATAAACTACTATTAAAACTCTGCTATCTTCCGTTACTCAACTGTAAAAATTTTTGGAACATGTCTTTTTATGGGAAATTTAATATACTTTTCGAATCTATACCCAGAAAGGTCATTTTTTTCATTTTAAACTTTTTTTCATTTTAAAGTTTCGTGTTTTTTCTAACTTTTCCGTTTTTGAGCGCGGCGCGTGTTGAAAACCCCAGTTTTTATGTTCAAAAAATCATATCTCTTGATTTTTTTCCAAAACGTTACATCATTCACTCGGAAAAATATCGGAAAAACTGATTATTTCAGACACCGGATGTGTTTATCACGGTTGTTGAGATGTTAAAAGAAATCCATCGAAAAAACAGAGAGCAACATCCATCGCGAACGTGAGATCAACATATTCCTGGTGGCGTTGCACTACTTCTTCCGTGCTTGATAAATATGGCTTCCGTGGTGCTATCATAAATCAAATATATGCTCCACACTTTTTCTTTCCCAGGGCGCAGCAAGCATAGCACCCCGCATATGAAAACACGTTGATCACTTATGATATAATTTGCCTTCCAGTAAAAGCTTTTCGCGCGTCGCTCAAAGGAAGTAAAAACTATCGGCAGAAGGGAGGAAGGAAGAAAAAAAATACTAGCAAGAGGATGGAAAATGTTACCACTAATGGTGCTTCCCCTCTGGAGGAGGAAAGTGAAATGGCACAAAAAGGGGACCTACACCACCGCCAGGAACGTGGACCCCCCCACCAAACTACCTTCTGAGAGGGAGACACGTGGGTGCGGTTATAAGTTTGGGGTGGTACACTATTTTTAAGAAAGGTCAACCCGGTTATTTTTTACAAAAAAATGAAAAAATAGATTGAAAAATAAAAGCATTATTAATTAAATTTTCTTGAAATAAAATTGATATAAATTTCATTCAACTGAGTGTATGTGTTCGTGGGAGCTTTCTTGTTTGTGTGGCATGTAGGTAGTATGTGCGAGTAGATTATAAATCACCAATGATAATGTGCTTTTCTTGCTGCGGCTGCTGCTTCAGGCAGGGGAGGGATGCAATATTTTAAGCAACTGGAATGCATATCAATTTTTTTGAGGTCACTGAGCGCTTTCGCTTGAATTGCATGAAAATAATTGCACAATGTTGATTTTTAACCCATTTTTCTACGTAGATTCTGTTTACTAAATACATAATGTCTTTTGGCCTTTTAAAAGATCCTGTGCTTTTAAAGCTATTTTTGTTGATGATTTAAATTTCATTTGACCCAATGTCAGCTCCTCTACGGGGTGAAAAGTTCAATTTTTCAGCACTAGTATTAAAAGGCAACACTTTTGGATACTGTTCGGAGTTTGACAATTATCTTGACGAAAAATACATTCAGTGGGGACACAATCTTTCCACTAAATAAATTTAATTGGAAGGGTTCAAATAGCCACTGCTAGAAAAGTGATTTTTTAATGGAGCTCATATTTGGGATTTAAGTTTAGTACATCCATACAACTCAGAAAAAAATGAAGGGAAATTGAAGGTGAAAACTCAAATTTGAACCACCCTATTGAACACCTAAATATTTCCACCTTGTTCCCCCAAAAATCCGTCCACTTTAATCAAACAAATGCACTGGTTATACGGCCATTTCATTCAATCACCACCACCGACAAAAAAAGGAAAATCCGCAATAGAATCGAAGATTTCCACAACCAAACCGGGCAGGGTGCTAAATCTCGAATGTTGAGGCTGCCAAAATTTATGGGGCGTAAATCTGGCCTTGAATTGATGCGTTTCTTTTTTTCCATTTCTTTCCGGTAGGTACCTTTGTGCGAGAGCTTTTTATTTCATTCAGTGAGGAGAAGATGTTTTTCGTTTTGTTACCCATGAGAGATTTGCGATGAAGGAGAGGCCGATCAATGCCCCAACGGTGGAAAACAATATTCATTTTCACCACCCAACACTTGATTTAGCACTATGTGTGTTACTGATGCCAGCGCTCTGGAGTGCTATAATGGACAGCAAATCCGTAATGGGGTGGTAATCGGTAGGAAGTTGCCAGCAATGAAAACACACATTAAATTTGGCATTAAATGGGGTACTAAATTTTGTGTGTGCGTTGTGATTTAAACGATTTGAGGAAATTTGGCAGCTTGTCGGTGTCAGTCTGAGAATCGCCAATCGTTTAATGAAAATACGAAAAAGGTTTATAAAGTTAAAAAATAAATATGAGTTTTCCATATAGAACAATTCCAACCCAAAACAAGATTTTTTAGGAACTTTTTTCTCGACTCATTGAAACTTTGTAGACATGTTATCCTAGGCCTATATAAGCCATTTTTGTGTATATAAAAATGCCACCTTGCACTAATAAAACCTTAACTTTAACATCTCTTAAATTTACAGGATTAATAAAAAAAATCGTGAATAATATAAGAATTATTGCAAAAAACATAAAAATCAATTTTGAACAATACACTCACCTGGGATTTTCATCTGGGCCGCCGTCCACGGACAGCACGAAAACAGGTTTTACCTCTCCCTCAGCTAAAATTTTAAAGGGTTAGCGAATAAATAATTAAAATTTTACATATTAAACGTCTCAACATTTAACACACTAGTTAAGTAAAAAGTAAGTAAGTGCAGGGGTGCCCAGAGTTTTTGCCCTACGGGTGAAATTTTAAGCTCACATACAGTATGTAAAAAAGTATTTACACCCTTTGGGCACTAAGCACATTTTGTGATGAAACTTGTAAATAATTTAAAGTTTGACAGAAACCTAGTACTACGTTTTGTTCAGAAACTCATGCCAAAGATTTTGCTACAAAAAGCTCATGAAAAGCTGATTTCCATAAAAAGTTATATAACAAATACTAATATAGAAATCAAAAAAGGTGCCCCCTAAAACATATCAAAAAATGTAAAAAAAATAAAAATAGTGTTTTTTTGCAAATCAAGTTTTAGTGACAAAAAGTGAAATTAAAAATCACCCAATTTTTTTTACCGTGTATCATATTTGTTCAGTGTAGTCCATATCCATACATACAACTTTGCCGAAGACACCAAATCGATCAAAAAATTCCTTCCAAAGATACAGATTTTCAAATTATCATAAATCATTTTTGTATGGGGAGCTGCCAAATTTGTATGGAAAATTATATGGACAAACTAATGATGTAAAATTGCTTCTTTGGGCATACCGAAGGCACCAAAAAAGTTTCAGCCGGATTAAAATATACAAAAAATAAAATTAAAGAAAAATACCGATTTCGTAGAGAGTTGCTTTGCTTGATTTTTTAAATAAAATGTTGAGTCGAGTCGTGTTGAGTTGCATGAAACAATAATGTCCCGGTTCTAGAGGTAATTAGGCATTCAATTACTTTTTTTTTCAATATTTTTTTAATATTTTGAAATAATTAAAAAATCTATATGAGTAAATCCACTCATCTTTCAAATTTTCAAATAGAAGCCCGCCTAAAATGTGAGACATGATAGCACTATCACGACGAATTGCAAAGAAATACTTTTCTCACCTTGAGTAGACCGACAGTATCAGGGTGTTCTCTCAAAACGCGCTTGATTTTTCTCCTGAACGTAACTCGGTACTTGCGCTCCCGCGTGGCTCTTGATTGCAGAGTGAGAAGATGCTGCTTTTTCTTTTTCAAACCATTTTCGATCTTCTTGATCCTGCTGTCCGTGCTTCCATCGCCGAATCCCGCTCTTTGCTGCAACAGAGCAGTTGCCAACTGGCTCTCTAGGATCGGGCTAAATCTTGAGCGGGTTTTGGGTTTGAAGTCGTCTGTGGGGCGGCACCATCGTCTGAAGAGTCCGACAGCCGGCGCGTGCGCTGTTTAGCTGAAATATTGTAAAAATCGTTTAAAACCGTTTTTAATCAGTAATCAATACCATGACTACCTCGTTGCACCGGACTCGATTCATTATCGGTCACAACCTCCACAACTCCGTCATGTGTTTTGCCGTTTGATTCTGCAGAACCTGCTGGGGCGACCGAAACGGTTGATTCTGCAGGAGCGAACGAGGCGGCTGGAACGGCGACCTGCTAAAACGGATGCTAATTTAGTACTATTACCAAGCGTAACCACTTAACAGGATCCATTCATTTTTTTTGCATTGGGAGCTGAGGTGAATCGAAATAAAACTCACCCTTGAAAAAAAAAATCAAAAGACCGGCCTTCTTCCGGGCCGATTCCGCCTCGAGCTCAACCAACTTCTTTTTAACATTTAAAGGAAAATTGGCTTTGTCGGCCTTGAACTCCTTCCACAGCTTGTTGACCTCCTGCGCGTTTTTTTTGTTTTTTTCTGAGTGAAAGTTAAGAAAAGCAGTATAAAGTTGCTGATACATGTCACTAAAAGAACTAAATTCGCGCAAAAACGCCTCCTTTCACAAGCACTGACAACTGAATGAAACAAATTGATTGACAGCTAGCCAGCCTGCTATTGTGGGTGATAAAGGTAAAGCCGTTCGCATGGGTGTAATAGTGTGCGTTTCAACAGCCGTATTGCACGAAAGGTCGTAACAGCAATGTCGTACCGCCCCTTTCAAATGTTGCTCTGGATTTGGTGTTACGCATAATTTGCCTGGAATTCTCGGGAGATTTAATTTTTTTAATTTGGGTGAACCACGTGTTTTTTTTCAACCCCCCCCCCTCCCCCCATGGCTTTTCATGATTTTTTTGACGGATTTTCAACCCCCTTACGAGGCCACGTGGTTTATGCACGACCCCTTAAGCCCTTCTCAAATGTCATTATCGAGTGAAACTGGCTCCATATACACAAAAATGGCTTATATAAGCGTAGGATAACATGTCTACAAAGTTTCATTGAAATCTGAGAGGGTCGGTTACAACCGATTCCCTATTTGATTTGGAATTGCTCGAAACCCAATAGTGACAGGTTTTTTGCGAGTTGTTTTTCTGTTTTCTGTTTCCTTTACAACCAACTTTATTTGTATCCATTGTGATAAATGCCTTATACACAGCTGAAAGGATCTCCCAAAACTCTGTACTGCACTTACAAAACTACTGTTAGTCGATAAACTAATGAAATAAACTGAATTGAATTGAAAAAAAAACCTGTTTTTTTCGGCACACCGCGCCCAAAATTAGTAAAATGAAGAAACCGGGAAAAAATCCACTTTCTTCATCCACTTCAACCACGGACGTCAGTGCTCAAACTGCGATAACTTTAAGAAAGGAATAGGAAAATTTCATAGGGTTTTGAGAAACTTTCTCTAAGAAGAGGTAAAAAGTGAAAATAACCTGTAGTAAATTTTTAAAAGTTCTATACTAACTTCAGGTCAATGGTGGAAGAACTAAACCATAGCTAGCTTCTGGCTCAAAATCTCAAAATTCTGGATGAGGCGTTCGAAATTAAACACTTTTGTCTTTTTCATATATCCGTGAGCCACGCTACAATGTACAGTAACTCTTTGATGCGGTACTCTGGTTTGTACCGGTAAGGCTTTGCATCCGCCTCGATCGCGGTCGGATCGGTATATTTCCTCTGCTCGATGACCTCAATCTCTCGGATATTCGTCTTGTAGAAGAAAATCTCCCGAGTGTACGGATGCTCCATAAAGGGGCATAAGTTTTCTTCTGGTTCTTCTTCTTAACCGGTTCCACGACGGTTTTCTTCCGGCGGAACAACATTGTTCACTTTAGACGGTTCAGGAATTGGTTCTCGTACCTCCGTTGCTATAAGCCGAATGTTCTCCTGTAAAGCGGCCAACTGCGTATTTTTCTGCGGCTTCCTGAACACGACCATTGGCGATTTCTTCGTCTTTTTTGTCCTGCTGTTCCCCTAAGTCTTCTTCTTGCCAAATGATGTAATGGAGATGATGGTTGTTAAAAATGTCGATGATGAAATAATTCTGTTTGACTGTGAACAGACACGGACCACTGCCAAACTTGCGTATCTATTGTAGTATGATCTGTTCTCAGGTTTTCTGTTTCGCTGGTGTTTACAGTCTGCCGAACGATCGTCTTCCGTAGCGCTATTGTTTGGCCAAAAAAGTATTTGACGAATTATTCGAGCAGAACAATCCCCCAATGCCATGCCACACGAGCACGAGAGACCGATCCGAGGACGTGGAGATGAGCGCGATTAAGGGGAAACCTCGTATATTCTTGTACCATCTAGAGATCGTTACCGCACAGTAAAAAAAATCTGTGTAGAATCGCATGCAAAAGCATGCACATCACCTTTGTGAGAAAAAGCATGTAATATTTTATGAGAAAACGTGTACACAAAAAGCATGTATAAAAGAACTATAAATAAATTTTGCACACCCCAAAAATAACAACAATCGCGCCCCAACCATCTCGGCTATCTCGCCGCTGTGAATTTAGCTGGATCAACACCGATGTAGCTGTACGTTCCCCATACATACAGTTAATTCAGTATACGACGTACGGGATATGACTCTCACCAGATTGATGTTATTTTTGGGATGTGCAAAATTTATTTATTTTTCTTTTGTACATGTTTTTTGAGTACACGTTTTCTCATTCAATATTACACTCAACCCCCGGTCGCGAGCATGGGTAAATAACAAGGGAAATGCGTAATAATACCTTTCTCTGGTATCAATACCAAATTTTGGTATTCCTGGACCCTTAAAAATTTGTCTTAAGGATTATGCAAGAGCAAAATGTGGTATCATACCAATTTAAGGTATTGTTTTGATATTGCAAAATTGCAGAATTTGTCAATGGTAGAACACCACATTTTGGTATTATTTTGGTATTAAAGTGTTTTACCAAATTCCTCTGAAACTATGGGAAAATTTTGACCAATTTTGACAAAATAATTAATTTTGCGCTAAAATGATGTCTCAAAGCGAATGCTTTTATTGAAAACCGGAAATTTCAAACTTGATTTTAAACATTTTTGATATACAGTCATCCCACAAATTCGGAACACTTTTGTGATAATTTGTCAATAGCACGCCAAATGCAGATTTTCTCTCGACCCTACTATTTTTAGGACCTTTATTTGGACATTCTCTTGCTATTTCACTAGTAAAAGTAGTACTTTTTGAGCAAAAAACTTAATTTCAAGACTATTTAATCCATAGCAGCAAAACACTGCCTCCAAATTGCCTGTTCCATAATTGTGGGATGTTATTGTGCCTCCCACAATTGTGGAACACCTGAATTTAACTGATATTTTCACAAAAAATGTTATCAGACCATGAATAAAACATCACTAAGCTTGAGTTCCATTGGTTTCAGTGTGTGAAGTCATTTTTTTATACAAATATGTACTCCTGGAGAAGATCCAAAGTTTGTTTACATCCGTAAGAAAGAAGTGTTCCGGATTTGTGGATTTCAAGGGTCAAAGTTTTTCTTCAAAAACTTGATATAAAAGTTAAAATTTGCAGATGTTCGATACAGCATTCGAAAGATCGCAAGAAAAGCCTTCAAATGAAGGTAAAAGCGAATCATTAAGTTCAATTATCGATTTGCTATGATTTTTTGAACATTGGCCGATCTGTAAACTGTTCCGAATATGAGGGATGACTGTACCCCCTACAGAAATGACTTGAAATTGTGGAAAATTTTCAAAGTCAGGATGGCACATTTTGGTATTATTTTGGTATTAAGGTGTTTTATCAATTTCCTCTGAAACTATGGGAAAATTTTGACCAATTTTGACAAAATAATTAATTTTGCGCTAAAATGATGTCTCAAAGCGAATGCTTTTATTGAAAACCGGAAATTTCAAACTTGATTTTAAACATTTTGATATACCCCTACAGAAATGACTTGACATTGTGGAAAAATTTCTAAGTCAGGATGCCACATTTTGGTATTATTTTGGTATTGAAAGGTTTCATCAATTTTCTCTGAAACTATGGATTTTTTTTTAAATTTTTGACGAGATAATTAATTTTGCGCTAAAATGACTTGAAACCCAAAAATGTTAAAGCTGATTTAATTTTTTTTTTGTGATATACCCACTAATATTTTTTTCAAAAACGTTGAAATTTTTCTAAGTTGGGATAACCAAATACTTTGAAAAACGAGTCAATCAACAGATTATTGAATTTTGGTGAATTTCAATCCAGTTTCATTTTAATAATACTTATTTTTCAATCTTGTTATTTTTCAGAAGCTTCAAGAACTTCAAGTACAGCCGTTCAACAATGACAAATGCATTCGGTGTAGTGAAGAATATCACTAAAAACAACATGGAATCATCAGGTGAGTAGATTTGGTTGTTGCATAAGGATCATTTACGTTTTTTTCACTAACCCGAGCATGGGTAAATAACAAGGGAAATGCGTAATAGTACCTTTCTCTGGTATCAATACCAAATTTTGTTATTCCTGGACCCTTTAAAATTTGTCTTAAGGATTATGCAAGAGCAAAATGTGCTATCATACCAATTTGAGGTATTGTTTTGATATTGCAAAATTGCAGAATTTGTCAATGGTCGAACACCACATTTTGGTATTCTTTTGGTATTACAGTATTTTATCAAATTTCTCTGAAACTTTGGAAAAATGTTGACCAATTTTGACAAAATAATTAATTTTGCGCTTAAATGATGTCTCAAAGCGAATGCTTTTATTGAAAACCGGAAATTTCAAACTTGATTTTAAACATTTTTGATATACCCCCTAAAGAAATGACTTGAAATTGTGAAAAATTTTCTAAGTCAGGATGGCACATTTTGGTATTAAAATGTTTTATCAAATTCCTCTGAAACTATGGGAAAATTTTGACCAATTTTGACAAAATAATTAATTTTGCGCTTAAATGATGTCTCAAAGCGAATGCTTTCATTGAAAACCGGAAATTTCAAACTTGATTTTAAACATTTTTGATATACCCCCTACAGAAATGACTTGACATTGTGGAAAAATTTCTAAGTCAGGATGCCACATTTTGGTATTATTTTGGTATTGAAAGGTTTCATCAAATTCCTCTGAAACTATGGGAATTTTTTTTTCATAAATTTTGATGAGATAATTAATTTTGCGCTAAAATGACTTGAAACCCAAAAATGTTAAAGCTGATTTTCAATTTTTTTTATATACCCACTAAGATTTTTTTTTTAAACATTGAAATTTCTCTAAGTTGGGATAACCAAATACTTTGAAAAACGAGTTAATCGACAGATTATCGAATTTTGGTGAATTTCAATCCAGTTTCATTTTAAGAACATATATTTTTCAATCTTGTTATTTTTCAGAATCTTCAAGAACTTCAAGCACAGGCCGTTCATCAATGACAAATGCATTCAATGTGGTGAAGAATATCACTAAGAACAACATGGAATCATCAGGTGAGTAGATTTGGCTGTTGCATATGGATCATTTCCGTTTTTTCACTAACTGCAACTGTTGCACTAAAAATGGTATGAAAATAGCAAATTTTGGTATTACTTGTGCAAATACCAGCGACCAAAATGTGCTCTTGGTTGCCCAGTAATAGATGGTAAAATACCATGAAATCATACCAAAATCATGTATTTGGAAGACCATAGGAATACCAAAATCTGATTTTCAAAGGGCGCGGGAATACCTAAAAATTAAACCATGGCAATACCAAGTTTTGGTATTCAAGCAATGTTCAAAAATCCAGAAGACCTCAACTTGGTATTGAAATGGTTTTATTTTGAGGTATTATTTTACCCTTGGAATAACATGGTTTGGTATTGTTGTGCCCTTCCACATACTAGACTTTGGTATGATTTCATGGTATTTTACCATCTATTACTGGGCAACCAAGGGCACATTTTGGTCCCTGTTATTTGCCCAAGTAATACCAAAATTTGGTATTCCCGTGTTATTTACCCCTGCTCGGGAACTGCAACTGCTGCACTAAAAATGGTATGAAAATAGCAAATTTTGGTATTACTTGTGCAAATACCAGCGACCAAAATGTGCTCTTGGTTGCCCAGTAATAGATGGTAAAATACCATGAAATCAAACCAATATCATGTTTGTGGAAGACCACAGGAATATCAAAATATGATTTTCCAAGAGCGCGGGAATACCTAAAATTAATACCATGACAATACCAAGTTTTGGTATTGAAGCAATGTTCAAAAATCCAGAAGACCTCAACTTGGTATTGAAATGATTTTATTTTGTGGTATTATTTTACCTTTGGAATAACATGGTATGGTACATCGGGGTTTGAGTGTACATGCTTTTGCTCACAAAGGTGATGTGCATGCTTTTGCATGCGATTTTACCATCGGATTTTTTTCTGTGAGGCCACGGGAGATGGGCTGGTGAAATGATAGATATTGGAGGTAATTAAAATAATTTCAAAGATCATTCCTCATATTCAGCTGCGGTTGGAAATTTATCGATAAATGTGGGGGAGATATAACCAAAAAATCAACTCCATCAAAAATATTTCTTGTGTAATCACAATTCAAATTCAAACTATTTTTAAACTTCTATGGCAATGCTTACGATGTCAGAAATGCACTATAAAATGTGTGCTTTCATCAAATTTTAATCAGATTTATGGGTTTCCTATTTTTTCTGCCAAGATCGCGGTCAATCATATTCAATCAGACTACGCGTTTAGCGCCATATTTATGCTTTGTTAGGAGCTTATGGTTTGGTTTTAAGGAAGCATGTGATAAAACCACATGACATGGCATTGCCATCTGGTTTTGGAGACTCTCTTGTATCATTCATAAAACCTTATTGAAAGCCAGTTGGTCTTTATTTTTATCATTTGAATTAGCTTTTGTGAAAAGCTTTTTTACCTAATAATTAGCTTTTGTGAAAATCGTGTGAACAAAAATCAGGTCTAGAAATAGCTGTCGAGTTTTGATATATCATTTTTTGATTCCAAGATATGAACATTTGAAAACAGAGGTTTTCTGAAAAAATGCGAAAATTGCAAAAATTTTAGGCGATGCCAGAAAAGAAGGGTTGGTCCAATTTGGTTCATAATCGGGATTCTAACATGTTTTGACAGTTTGATAGACAGTTTTGATACACAGAAAAAAAAGTTGAATTTTGGAATGTTGAAAATTTTGTAGGTTGAATATTACCTCTTTATTTGTGTAATATTACATAAAAAATGTGTAAAAATGTGAACCTGATGGGTATTTATCAAAAACTGATGAAAATTCATCATTTTTTGGGGTAAAATTTATCATTTATTTTGCCACAAAATCTGTCACCATTTCCTGATGAATATTACCATCATTTTTTTTTCTGTGTAACTCTACCAAATTTGAGCTTGATCGGTAAAAGTCGGTTTCAAATTTGTACTTTTTTGTGCTTTACACAAATTGAGGAGAAATTACCTATTAGTTTTAATTATGATTGGACTACCATGTTCAAAATCATTAAAAAAGTAAAAAAAATATCATCTTCGCTCGATTACTATAAGCAAACCACTCCCCAACCGTGATTAGAGACTTAGTCCCAGGAAGCCCGTGCTTAAAGTGTGTGAGTGTGCTGTTGGGAGCCCAATTCTTAAACGCAACCGCACACGATTCACCCAAAAATGCTACGCGATTCAATTCCGCTGGTAACGACAGCACATTTGCATACACTTTTGCGATAAAGAGCCCGCGCTACCAACTGGTTTTGGTTTCCACAGCGGGTTCTGGATCAGAGCATAAATTTCGTCAATTCAAAAACCATTCAGCACCTCTGAATAACCATAAAGCTGACGATTGCTCCTAGTGCTCTCGTGTGTGTGAGCCCCACTAGGAGCTTTTCGGAAGCTACCCAAAAATTTCCCTGTTCACCCTCTCCCCCTCATTCAAAGGTATTTTTCACCCCCTTCTAAAATTTCAAGGGATTGCAATTCATAGAGCTCAGGTGAGGCCAGGTGAAAATATGGAAATTTTCGAGGTTTGGAATGCCCTGGAAGTGCCAGCAGAACCACCAACCAACCGTTCACATGTAGAACAGCAAGCCTTATCGAGAAGGGATTTTCAAATTTGAATTTAAATTTTATACTTTTTCGATTCGAAAGCTATACAGAATGTGTGGCTGCGAGGGTGCGTTTTTTTATGCATGTGAACGTGTTGAATATGTGTTTGATTGCGTTCGATTCATGGCATCATGAAGGGGTTAGGGTCGAATTTAAGCCCCAATATATAGGAAATGTAGAACACCGATAGTGAGTCGAGTGCCACACTGGTTTTTTTTGTTGCTGCTGCTGCGGGAAATACTGGCGTTGATGCATGATTCCACAGTTTGTTTTGGCTGATTCATGCAGGGGAGCCGCAAAAGTGCAACAGAGACCAGCTGCTGCTGCAACCTCAACGAACGTCAATGATTGGCCCCGTTTCGTCGTAAGCAAAAAGTATCACTTCAACGCATTCTTGGCATTTTCCATCGTTCAGTGGGGAGGGCTGCCCAAGTGTGTTTTTTAGGGTGACAAGGGAATTGCAGAGTAAATATTGTAAATTTGTAAAATCAACCAATATTACTGTTTTGAAAAAAAAATACTGCGTTAATTTTGATCATAAAAAACTTTGTAAAAAACAACATTCAGAAAAAGGAAAGATTAGCGAGATATTATTTTTATTGCAATATAGAGCTAGTTTCTGCTTTAAAAAAGATTAGTTTAAAACATATTACTGTGATTTATTCAGTTTGTACAAAGCACAAATCTAATAAATTCCTGAGGTAAAAAATCATGCATTAAAAAAATCCCATAAAATTTGGTAAACAGTAAAACTAACAAACAATATTGTTGATTTTCCTTGTAATAAACTTTATACATGTTTCAAAAAATCTTTTTAGGTTTTTAGTCGTTCCCAATTATTGCCATTTAAGGCAGTTTATGCAACAAGTTGCAAAAAGAGGATTTTTTCAGCACGAGTCGTACATTTATCCAACGAGGTTCACCGAGTTGGATGAATACGAAGAGTGCTGAAAAAATCAAGTTTTGCAGCGAGTTCCATACAACATTTTTTGCAATTCCGAAAAACACCTATTGAGTGAAATTTTAAGTCAAATTTTCATGTATTTTGTCAATAAATCGTTTAAATCAAAAAAATTTACTTTTCGAAACAAGTGCTGAAAAGTTCAACTTTTAAGCATTTATTTTGAAAAGTGTTGCTATTCGATTCTGTTTATTTTTGGTACAGAAAAGTTGGCTATTTCGTCGTTCAAGGATGACAGGAAAAGTAAGTAGTTTCACGACGGAATTGCAAAACAGTGGTTTAGTGGTTGCAAGAAGCAGATTTTTTCAGCACGAGTCGTACATTTTTCCAACGAGGTTTACCGAGGTGGATAAATACGACGAGTGCTGAAAAAACATGTTTTGCAACACGTTGCTTACTTTTTTTTTTGCAATTCCGAAAAACGCTTTTTGAATGTAATTTGATGTCAATCATCCATGTGTTAAGTAAATTCACCGTTCAGAACAAAAAAAAATATTAAAAAATGTTACTTTTCGATACAAGTGTTGAAATGTTCAACTTTTCAGCACCTATTTCAGTGCTGAGAAGTAGAACTTTTCAGCACTGGTATTGAAAGGTATTAATTTTCCTATCTGTTACTTTTGGTAGGGAAAAGTAAGCCGTTTCGCTTCTCCAGAAGGACAGGAAAATTTGGCATTTTCACAGCGGAATTCTAAAAAGATATTTTTTGCAATTCCGTCGTGAAACTACTTACTTTTCCTGTCATTCTTGAATGACGAAATAGCCTACTTTTCTGTACCAAAAATAACAGAATCGAATAGCAACACTTTTCAAAATAAATGCTGAAAAGTTCTATTTTTCAGCACTGAAATGATTGCAGAAAAGTTGAACTTTTCAGCACTTGTTTCGAAAAGTAACACTTTTCAACATTTTTTTGATTTAAACGATTTATTGACAAAATACATGAAAATTCGACTTAAAATTTCACTCAATGGGTGTTTTTCGAAATTGCAAAAAATTTTGTATGGAACTCGTTGCAAAACTTGATTTTTTCAGCACTCGTCGTATTTATCCAACTCGATGAACCTCGTTGGATAAATGTACGACTCGTGCTGAAAAAATCCTCTTTTTGCAACTTGTTGCATAAACTACTATTATTTGATGCAATATCAAAAAATAAACGTTTACAATCTATCCAGTAAAGTAGATTTTTTATTGATATTTTTGATGTACCATCATTAGGGCTGACATTGGGTCTGGGTGATGTTCGGTCATACAAATATGCAGAAATTTGTGTGATTCAATCTCGCTTTCAGACCCAATGTCTGAAGTTTTTTTTAATGGTCCAGTGTTGTAAATGAGTGATAGAAATCCCTATCATCTGATGATTTTCTTCTTTTATCTCGTGAGTGCCAGCCTCTTTCTACCTCTCCTTCTTTTTTCCTCGTTCATGAACATTCGCCGAAGATTCTTTTGTTTCCTCAGAAAACCGCAACAAAAGAAAGCGAGTAGGGGATTGCGAAACGACCACGCATTACGTCCCTAAAACTCTAGGGAATTATGGATCAAGAAAAATCACAAATCCGCATAGCTAATTTCAAGATTGTTCAGGTGAACACCGACGACGCGCGCAAAAATTAAAGTGGCCGAATGAGGTTTTTAACTGTTTAATTAATTGTTTGTTAACACGACTCCGAAATATTTAATCATTTTCTTACGTTCACATAATTTTGCAGCCCAAAACCAATTAACAATTTGAAAAAAATGGTTTAAAGTAGTTTTTTTCTTGATTTGTGTGGAGCTAAGTACAAAATCAAGATTGTTTACTTTTTAATATTTGGTCTGACAGATTTGGTCAGCTCTATCATGGATTTTGATATAGAACAGGCAAGGGATAGGACACAGCTCCCTCTTGGTTAAACTGCGTTGTGCGTTTGATTTATGGTGGAAAAACCAACCCTCTGGCACCACTGTAAATGGCTAGAACGTTTGACAGTCACCAGAACCTCGAAGAGCTCACATAGTAGTATTAGTGAAGAGCCCACGTTGTTTATCGTGGGCTCTTCACTAATACTACTACGTGGGCTCTGTGAGTATAGCAGTACACTCAACCCCCGGTGGTTGGTCACTTTTTCGTTTGACATTTTTTTAGTTTGTACCCCGTTGGCTGGTCAAAGTCAAACTAAAAAGTGACGAACTGTCACTTTTTACATGACGCTCACGCTCACTATCAAAACAAACGTTTGGTAGTGTGTGTGAACTCCGTGTAAAACGGGTGTCAAACTAAAAAGTGACCCCGTTCGTTTGACAACAGTTGGTGTCAAACCATCGGGGTTTGAGTGTATTGGTGTTTTCTGTTTGATTACACCAAATCTTCAAGAAACATCACTTTTTGTGTGTGCAAATCTGTTACGAAAAAAGGTGAGAACTGTTGCTTCCGATTGACCGGGAAGATTTGCCGGGTAGTACTGGGCCGGGTTTGCCTCTCACCCAGTCGGCCTGGGTTCGATCCCAGACGGTCCCGGTGGCATTTTTCGAGACGAGATTTGTCTGATCACGCCTTCCGTCGGAAGGGAAGTAAATGTTGGCCCCGGACTAACTTAAAAGTTAGGTCGTTAGCTCAGTCCAGGTGTAGGAGTCGTCTCCCTGGGTCCTGCCTCGGTGGAGTCGCTGGCAGGCAGTTGGACTAACAATCCAAAAGGTCGTCAGTTCGAATCCCGGGGTGGATGGAAGCTAAGGTGTAAAAAGAGGTTTGCAATTGTCTCAACAATCAAGCCTTCGGACACCTAGTTTCGAGTAGGAATCTCGCAATCGAGAGCGCCAAGGCAATGCTGTAGAGCGAATAATTTGATTTTGATTTGACTGGGCCGGGGACTGGCCAAGTCCCGCTGTTGATCCTTCCAAACAACTCGCAGCAATCTCCGGCAGGGAGAAACCGACCAAGTGCAGAAACATCCGTAATTCCGGTGATTGTGGCGGAGCTGGTCTTTCCGAGCATCCTTCGATAACCTTCTCCGAGGACTGGCCCACTCCCGCTGTCGACTCGCTTGTGTTTGGAAATCCGTCCCGTGTCGTTATTTTTCCATGGAAATCATTTCAACATTATGAAATTATGCTTTTTTTACCACGCGGTTTGTTTATTTTCAAATTTTGACAGCAAATGCGTTCTTCATCTTCTTTGTTGTCTTCATGTTCGCGTCGAACATTTAGGTTTCAGAAACATGGCCGTCGTGACACTCTGTTGTGGGGAGATGATTGTGAATGTGGGTATGAGAAAGAAAAAGAGAATGTCACACGAGATAGAGATTGACAACTCTTGGTTCTGAGAATCTCGCAACGGCAAGAAGGGCAGTGAAAGTTGGGAGATGAAGTTTCGGGTTTGATGATTATAGTTGCTGAGAACTGAAACTTTGACATTTTTAATAACACTGAAAAAGTTAAATAAATAACATTTTATTTTTTTGCTCAAGGGCGGTTTCAAAAACGACCAAAAAGCAGTAGAAACATGATAATTTTGTTCATTGGACCTTTTAAAAATAAACACTAAACACTTGATATTTTATTTTATGGACTATTTTACGGAATATTTTATGCAGTACTATAAAAATAAATAAAATAAAAAAAAGTGTTCAATAACACGTGGGTAATTCTCCATCGTTTTTTTCCCGGTACTGGTAGAGTGAGATTCTCATGTGAAATTTTACTTTCTACAATTTTGTCAATGATTACAAGGAGGTCCGAGTTGATCCTGGAAAGTTCTTAGTGGTTTAAAAAAGACTTTTAACCGATTTGGTTAAAAATTGGCACTGACGTTTAATTTTACCTAAGGAATCGAGCAAGGGGATGTCCCTTAAATTCATTTTTATGTTGTTACCCTACTGTGGACCCAAGTGTGATATCCTTCCCATAATGATAGATACACCCAGCCACCATCACCGCAGCAGAGGACGCCGAGCAGGAAAAGTTGCCACTTCCGGCGTGTCGTCCCAAGTGTGCGAAAAAAAATATCAGATTTGATTTATGGCAACCGAATGACACTTTGTTCCGGAAACCGACCGCCCCCGAAGAAGGAAGAAAAAGAAGCGACAATACCCAATACCAAGTTTACCATACTCATATCTAATGAGGCAGCGAATGACAAACATGTTAAAGCTGCCTGAAATAAATCAACAACCACCATATCTAATGTACCAACGGGTCTCAGTACAATGCACAAATGTACGTTACTGCTTCGGGGGGTATCGTCATATGATGGCCATCCATTAACGAACCGAAGCGCGCACAATTTATCTTGCAAAACAAACATATTGAGAACTCGACGCCGTTTGAATATGACTAATCGTTAATCGACACGCTACATTACCTCGAGGTTCAAAAACGGGGACAATCTTGTTGAAATTTTTAAGCACCTACTTGACATCGAATGTAAATTTCATTGAAGTGCCATCCCAGCTGCAATGCCAAAAAAGGTGTTCACAAGACTTCTACGAATCGAATTTAAGATTACTATGCGTCATTTTGAAGAGATGCACTCAATATCAAGTAATTTTATAAATCATTATTTAAATCACTGCGAGTCAACTCTGATTCCCCGCATCATCAATCTTGATCAGAAATCTAGTTAAATTTTAACTCACAGTAACCTCAGTTCATGAAAATTGCTGCAGTGAGTGAACCCCGTCGCCAAAACTGCTGGCTCTGCCCTGCGGGGGGGAAGTGGCCATTTATCATATTGCCTGACCAAACAGGTACGACGTACACGAACCCGGGCTCATCCATCAGTGCATTATAGCAACCAACTTCACCACCTCGCCACCAAAAATTCACTTAAATTATTTGCATGTTTCCCCTCCAAATGGAAATGAGAGTAATCTGCCTGCTCGCACTCAACCACCCTGATTTTGCTCTCATAAAATGGAAAATATTGTTTTAATCAGTATCTGGCTGAATTGAGCACGTGCCCAAACCACAAGCCGACATTAGCAGCATTTGCATTTGAGGAAAATTGCGCAATTTGGTAAAAGGTGGATCATTATTTTAAAATCTTTTTGACAGTAAGGATTTTTAGTTTTAAAAGTCTTTGTGAACATTTTTTTTAATAAAGTATTACAAAAAATCATTTAAATTCTCGTAGTTTTTCAAAATATTGTCAAATGATGAAACTACAAGAAGCATTTTGTAGATTTATCCAACCCACACCACAATATTTAAGATTGTGTTAACGAGCAGAACGGCACATGTGACGCCAATGTCGTAAATCAAAATTATTTGTACATTTTCTTCACATTCGATGTTGGCTCCCCCCTACTGCTCGTAGAGAGTATACTATCCCGACAAGTTCGGGACCCCTCGAAAGTGGCAAGTTACAAGTTGTTTTCCTGTTTCGTCAGACTTTTTCCCTGCGAAAAATGCACGATCTTTGAACTTGCCGAAATGCGCACGTGCTTTCTAGGTGGCAACTTTTCCGCCCGCCCTCCGGAAGAACCTTTCCCACACCCCCCTCCCCCTCGTCCTTTTACAAACAGAAGAAGAAAGTAAAATTTTTAGCACCAGCATGAAATGTTCTATCGAAAAGCGATTTAAAACAAGCAAAATCGGAATTGCGCCATAAAACTGCTTACCGTTCTGTTCTCACTCTCGACGACGACGATGTTGTTTATGGCGGTGAGTGAACCGGGGGGCAATAAATTCAGGGCACCGAATTCTGGGCACAGCCTGGCTGGGTCAACCCTTTTAGTAGCAAATTACACGAGTTGTCAACGAGTTAACTAGGTTTGTCGGGAAAAATGTTCTTGGTTGCTTAGGGTGGCGATCAACACACTGGGTAAAAATAAATCAAACCAAATTGTTCACTCGACAGCATTGCCTTGGCGTTCTCTATTTCGAAACTAGGTGTCCGAAGGTTTGAAACGGTGAGACAATCCAAACCTCTTTTTACACCTTAGCTTCCATCCACCCCGTGATTCGAACTGACGACCTTTGGATTGTGAGTCCAACTGCCTATCAGCACTCTACCGAGACAGGACCCAGGGAGACGACCTGAACTGAGCTAACGACCTAATCTCTAGGTTAGACCGGGGCCGACATTTACTTCCTCGTCCGGCGGAAGGCGTGAACAGACAAATCTCGTCTCGGAAAATGCCACAAGGAGCAAACCCAGGCCAGCTGGGGTGTGAGGCAACCACGCTTACCACTATATAAAGATCCTAGCTAGCAATAAATGTGCGTACTTTAAAAACAAAAATGTTCAAAGGTGGATTTGTTGTTTTTTTTCATTTGATCAAACCATATTATTTGATTGGATTGAATTATGGTTTTTTAACCATAATAACCCTAGACGAGCATTTTTCAAAAGTTTTATATATTTTAAGCACAGTACAGAACCATGAAATCTAAAAGCCTTTTGAACAATTTTTACTTTTTTATCATCAATTAATTGTTTATAAGCAGAAAATTAGCCAATTGAAAATAAGGTTTTTTGCCTTTTCCTATAGTGGACCTGGGTCTATAATCCGATTGTGGACCTGGGTCCACTATATAAGATAGAAAACTATTGTTTTCATATTAAACAAGCCTTACCCGACAAACTTCGTTTTGCCTTTTTTCGTTTGTTGACGTTTTTAACTTTTTGGTTTATTCAGTCTCCTGTGATCAAAATTTGATTTTACGTAACTTTCTCCATACAATTTGCCGATGCTCCGGAATCGGTTCCAGAGTGGCCAAAGTGTCAATTATTTAGCGTATAAACCTTCCTTGGGCTTATACGAACTCAACGCAACAAAGAGCACCTCGATCCGACGCTCCGTATTGAATTGATTCGCGTTCGAACAAAACCGTCGAAATTTTTTATATATATAGATTTAATCGATATTTGATGTTTTGATAGATGGTGTGGGTCTAACGTTAATGATTTTTTTTTAATTTATTAGAAATTTTGAGGCTGAAAAAATGTTTTTTTGTTTAATAATTTTTCGAGCCGGTTCAAGGTGGGCAAATCATAATAAAAAAATATATTAAACTTAACAGCAACAGTTTGAACTTTTGAATGAAAAAAGTGTTCCAATCATTTATTCAATAAATAATAAAATAAGTCTACCGAGCAATGCATGAGAAAAACATTTTATGAGTATTTTCTACACAGAAAAAAAAATCATGGTAATATTACATCTGGGAAGGGGTACATCTTTTATGTCAGAAAAAAGGTGTAATTTTACCTCTGGAAATGTGTAATTTTACCACTTTTCTGATGTAATGTCACTTTTTCAGTCTTAATTGAGGTAAAATCACAGCTTCAAAATTTATATTATTTTTTACTGTGTACGTAAAGTTTATAAATTATTTTTTGGTAAACTTTTTTTAACATGGTGTGTATCATAGCAGGGTGACAAAAAAATCGACATCATGGATACCCTCTGACTCGATTCCTTAGGCAAAAATAAGTATCTGTACCAATTTTGAGCCAAACCGGTTAAGGTTTAAGGATCGCTTTTTATCGTTGAAGTTTAAAAGGAATAAATCGCAAAGATGTATGCAGAAAAACATCGTTTCAGTATTTTTCTTTCAGTTGGCGCGGGTCTCGCCCAAAATTGTCCAAGAGCAAGAAATTTTGGACAAGAGCGAAGGAAGGGTGCAAAACGATTCGAGTAGATTCTGATTTTTGGTTTTTTTTTTTGGAAAATATAATTTTCTTATATATTTCCGCCTATATACCTCCATATAAGCCAGTTTATTTTCATCGCATTGCTAATAACTCATCAGGATCAACTCGGATCTTCTTGCACCCTTCGGCAAAGTTGTTGGGAATTGAAATTCCTACAAGAATCTCGCGCTTGGACAATTTTGGGCGAGACCCGCGCCAACTGAAAGAAAAATACTGAAACGATGTTTTTCTGCATACATCTTTGCGATTTCTCCCATATAAACTTCAACGATAAAAAGCTACCCTTAACCAATTTGGCTCAAAATTGGCACAGTTACTTATTATTGCCTAAAGTATCAAGCCAGGGGGTATCTCTTGAGATGTTCCAAAATCTTAAATTTTTCTTGTCACCCTTGAAGACAGTCAAACTTATATTGGCAGTTTTTACGAATTTCTAGTAATATCCTTATTGCTAAAAAATATCGAATACAAAAAAAAGACATGTTTCAGATGTTTAAACACAAATGACAACCACAAATTTATCTTCAATAAAGAAATAAAAATCGAAATAAATAAAAATTCTGAAAACCTCTGAAAACTTTCAATTCCACAAATCTGCTTGGGCTGTTTACGGTTCCAGGTTCCTAAGAACCGGTAAGAAGATTTATCCTTCTTCCTTTTTTTTGCTGAATAAAGCCACAAGCTGGCAAGAGGGAGAGAGAGAGAGTGACTGGCAGGCAGGCAGTGGTTCAATTCAAATCAAATCAAATATATTTATGTTCACCCAATCGTATGATGTAAATTGAATTGAAATCGATGAAAGACAGAGTTTTCCCTAGTTTTCTTCACTCCTTCCGGTTTTCAGGGTTCTAGAGTTTCTGTATACAATACATTCACAAACACGTGCACACACACACACACACACACACTCACGCATACATATTTCGTCTGGTGTGACACTCGGGTGGAGGTTGTACACGGAAGCGGAAATTCTGCTTTGCAGAGGTTTGCTCAAGTGTCATCTTTCCAATTCGTCCTCCCAAGTCTACGTGGATGGGGGGAAGGGAGGTATGCGTCATCGGAAAGACGGAATGCTCGTTCCGGGTTTGGCCCGGGCCTGGCCTGGCACTTGCCGCCGAGGAAGTGCAGAACACGACACGCTCCGTTGGCTGTAGAGTTGCTTGCCAAGGACTTTGGGAGACTCGAGAATTGATTTGTTTGCACTCCGGCCAAACTGAGAGCGCTAAAGGAAAGGTGTACAGTTCGCGGGGGTGAGACACTTGGACCTGTTTGGAAAGTTTCCTGACTAGTATTTTTCAAAATATTTTTTATACAGTGCAATGTTACTCTAATTTTGGAGAAATAATTAGAAAATTGCTAAATATTTAACGTAATTTACATAATTTCTCAATTTGGAGTGTCCCACCCCTCGTCAACGATAGCATTAGTTCGCACGCGTCTGGTTCCGGAACACCTGAAGCAAACACTACAATGCCTGTTACGACGACGTCTTAACACTACCAATCGATGGCGGAAGCCAACATGACTAAACCGATACAACCACCTTCGTTGAAAATAAATCTGCTCATATCCGCTTGAATGTCCCATATGCAAAAACAGCAAGCAAGTTTGTTCAACACATAAGGCAACGTGTTAAGATTTTTTTTCCTCTAGAACAAAGTACAGGATATTTTTTTCTGAAAGAGCACATGATTTTGATCCAAACTGCAAAAGTGGAAATGCATATGGGACATTTATGCGAACCGGGACAGTAAACTTCACTTGCTTACTGGCGGATGGAATGCATTAGGCAAGTCTCGAGTTAACTATACTCTGCTGCCACCAGATGAAAATTGAATCTCGGATTGGCAAACGCGCGTGTTTGGTTTTCACACCTCGTGTTATCGAGAGATCTTTCGAAATAATGCTGGGTGATGTATTTAAACGCTGAGTGTTATAAGGTGACAGCAACCAGCAGTCCGATTAAAAATGCAAAACAGAGAAAATTGTTTGTTTGTTTGTTTATTAAACCAGTAGCGTAAGGTTATCACCTTTTAAATTGCTACTTCCGTTCCGTTCCAGGTGTTGTTCGAGTACAATTTGATAACCTAAATTTATATAAAACTACATTGGTCACAATTTGAAAAAAAAACTAGGGTTTTAACGAACACGGTTAGTCCATTTGGGTAATGTCGTCCATTTAGTTGGCAGCACGTTTTTGTCTCGTCCCGGGTTGTTCCTTCCAGAGTAGTCCAAGTTCATCCGAGGGGATGGGGTTTGCCCTTATGCGACCTCGTCCAGGGTCTCGGGTGCCCGGGGGTTATCCTTATGCCACTCTTCGCGTAACTTGTGGTTAGGGGCCCTGGTCACCCAAGCACCTCCGTGGACACTTCAGATGGCGTTTCAACCAGGCACCCCGGAGGAGCCGGAGGGTTGTCCCTATTCCACTCTTCCTTTAGCTTGTGGTTAGGGGGGCCCCGGGACCTCCGGGCGCGACAGTGGGAACACGCGCATACTACAGCTGCACTTGGTTCCAAAAAGCTAAGCAGCCCCTCTTAAAAGTTGCTTCCGACGTAGTTCGCTTCAGGTCTGCAGGCAGCATGTTCCAGTTTACCGCACCCCTAACGAACAGCGAACTCGCATAGGCCAACGTGTTGTTTCGTGGAAGAATCAGGTTTTGCTGGCGACGGCCTCGGAAGGGTACTAGTTTCTGGTACAAGAGTGGTGGAGAGCGCGTTGTGATCAGCTTCCATATGAAGAGGCAGGAACGGTGTGCAAATAGTCTATCCAGAGGACAGCCGACCAAGTTTTTCTGGAGATGACTTACACGGGAGTATCGATTTAGTCCGTAAACAAATCGTACACAGCTGTTCAACGCAACACGCAGTCTATCCATGGCTCCAGCGCTGGGGCTAACGTAGAGAAGGTCACCAAACAGGAAATGGGGTAGTAAAAGTGCTTTGAACAGTTTCAGTCGGGTTTCTACAGGCGCAGCTCTCGTAGAACTGTAGAGGGTACGTAGTCCTGCGTAGATTTTGCCACACTGCTGGTTGATAAGTTCGTCCCACTGAAGATCTGCTTGGAAAATGAAGCCTAGATTGCTTGCCGATTCGGTCCATTCTATGCGCTCACCGTCAAGCTGGATACTTGGGAGCGAGCTGGTCGGAGCGGCGTTGCGTCGACCACCTTTCACAAACAACGCCTTGCTTTTTGCTTGATTGACCACTAACATATTTTGCTGGCACCATTGAAGAATACTGACGAGATCCTCATTCACCATTCTGACGAGTTCGCGAGCGCAGGGGCCAGAGCGTCCAACGAACAGCTGCACGTCATCAGCATACATTTGTATAGAACAGTGTTTTAAAACCGTTGGTAGATCGTTTGCGTGACAGCAAAACAACAAAGGACCGATCACAGACCCTTGCGCAACACCTGATGAAACTTCGCCGATGTCAGAGCACTGATCGCCACAGAAAACGGTTTGAGTTCGTCCATCTAGATACGACGCCACCAGATTCACAGCAGGTCCGGAGAAGAAGAATTGAGTTTCTAACTTCGTGCAAAGCTTGCCATGGGGAATCGTATCGAACGCCTTAGAGAAATCCAGCAGCAGCAATACGGCAGACCCCCTCCTGTCTACGATAGCAGCTAATTCGTCGTACACGCGAAGCGCAGCAGTTTGGATTCCTTGACCCTTTCTAAATCCGGCTTGGAAAGGTGAGAGCAGATTATTTTCGCTAAGATAGCATGTCATTTGTTGTTCCAACAGTTTTTCGAGTGCTTTTGACAGGGAGCATAAGATACTGATCGGTCTGAGGTTCTGGATGGTGTTGATGTGTGGCTTTTTGCGCAAAGGTAGCACTTTTGCTTGCTTCCAAAAACTGGGGAAAACTGACGACTCGATCACCTTGTTAAACAGGAACGTAACTTGCTGACTCACAAGCGGCAAAATTATTTTGATGAAGCAGATCGGCAATCCGTCCACTCCCGTTGCGTTTGACCTGATGTCGCAGATGGCATTGACCACCTCCCAGTGTTGGACAGGCCTGAACGAGAAGCGGAAAGTAGCTGCAGCTCTGGAAGGTCTGGGATTGTCCTTGGCGATGAAACTCGACAGGAAAGCTTGGTTTACGTCATCTGGATGAAAACAACAGACGGCTGGCGTTTTGTCCTTTGCTGCGCCAACACTCCGTACACGTTTCCAGAGCGTCTTGAAAGTAGATTTTTTTCCAAGCTCTTCGAATCTTTTTTGCACGGGTGTTTTATCTTCATAAAGTAATATTTGATATTTTGGCATTTTATTTTACAATATGATATATCTTTGGACTTATAATTTGGACCAGATTTTTCTCTATTTTCAACAAGCGCGTGAATTAGGATTTTAACATTTCGTCTGTTGTGTGCTATCTTGTGACAACGACCTTTTAGTACTATTCTAGAAAATCGATTTTTAAAGTTTTATGATAAATATTTTCAAATCTATAAATGATAGAGTCAAACTTTTTGAAGCAATCGGTTCGTATACTGTCGCTTAACAAACGCTCCAAGATTCAACTAAGTTAAAAGATACAGTAAATTACAGTATGTAAAAAAAGTATTTACACCCCTCGGGCACTATGCACAATTTGTGAAGAAACATATAAACAATTTAAAGTTTGTCAGAAACCTAGTACTACGTTTTGTTCAGAAACTCATGCCGAACATTTTGCTACAAAATGCTCATGAAAAGATGATTTCTATAAAAAGTTATATAACAAATACTATTACAGAAATCAAAAATGGTGCAAAAAAAGTTTGGACACCTTTCGAAAAATTAACATAAATAATGTTATTTGTTGACAAATCACCATAAATCCAGTCTCCCAACTCCAAACAGGCATCCTTGTCTGATTAAAAAAATAATTTGGATTGAATATAAAGTTAACTAATTGCTTAGTATAAAAGTTTATATAACTCTGGAAATTCAATATAAAACATATCTAAACTTAATTTTACAAACTTTCAATTTAACTAAATGTCAATATATTACCATAGAATTGCTAAATAAACATTCTGGAGGGGGTATAACATCGTTTTGGGGGTCTTTGTAACGCTAGAATAGATTTTTCGTTGGAATTTCGTACCAACTCGGAATTACGTCGTCGGAAAATCCGCCGGCATCCGAACCGGTCCACTGTTCACAAGTCAACTTATGTGACATCGAAAAGGGCATAAAATTTCCGATCTTTTGATACCCATACATCTAGGTTTTCTATAAAACCCACGTTTTTAAATACCTACACCCAAAACTGGCAGCGCTAGTCCGAGAGAATGATGGTCTCGAGTCGAGAGAATAGTGGTACCATTCACGGACGCAGAGAACACAGCTCGAGATGGGCGATAGAACTATTCTCTCGAGGTTCATTTGCAAAAAAAGTTCATCCGTCAAACAAAAAACCAAAAGTGTCGACAACGGGAATCGAACCAGAGACCTTTGACAAACCAATCCAATGAATTAGCTGCCTCGGCCACCACAGCTTGGTGACCAAGGAGAAGTCAGAA
The DNA here is from genome assembly GCF_015732765.1 of Culex quinquefasciatus. Taxonomy (NCBI): domain Eukaryota; kingdom Metazoa; phylum Arthropoda; class Insecta; order Diptera; family Culicidae; genus Culex; species Culex quinquefasciatus. The sequence goes on along the minus strand of NC_051862.1, from coordinate 90,717,034 downwards.
GTCGATGTATGACACTTGTTGGAGATTTATTGATTCAACTAACGAATGAACTCATTTGTTATGATGGTGTGAGTTGGTACCATTATTCTATCGATTTTGGCACTGAGCCCTCAATAAATTTTGAGAGAACGATTATCTCGATTCTGAATTTTGGGTGTAGGTATTTCCGGTGAACCTCGTGGATACTTTTACGACTATTGTTGATTTTTTTCTTTTTGCAGCTTGTTGCACAAAGAACTATAGAGGAGAAAAGCAACTCGCGACAAAATTTATTCGAGTTCATTCCTGACGTCACGATTTTCTCCCCTATAGAGGAGAAAAGCAATTCGCGACAAAATTTTGAGGCTAGGAATTTTGACAGGTATGATTTTCATAAGTATTCGCCTCCTTTTCTCTCCCACAGAAAACCTGGGAACGAGGTAGCTGTCAAACTAGGCCAAAATGTTAAAGTCACTCTCAAAATGAACTTTGAGTGATTTGAGTTCATTTCTGACGTCACGATTTTCTCCCCTATAGAGGAGAAAATGAACTCAAATCACTCAAAGTTCATTTTGTGAGTGACTTTAACAGTTTGGCCTACACCCAAAATTCAGAATCGAGATAATCGTTCTCTCAAAATTTATTGAGGGCTCAGTGCCAAAATCGATAGAATAATGGTACCAACTCACACCATCATAACAAAAGAGTTCATTCGTTAGTTGAATCAATAAATCTCCAACAAGTGTCATACATCGACTTCTGACTTCTCTGTGTTCACCAAGCTGTGGTGGCCGAGGCAGCTAAGTCATTGGATTGGTTTGTCAAAGGTCTCTGGTTCGATTTCCGTTGTCGACACTTTTGGTTTTTTGTTTGACGGATGAACTTTTTTTGCAAATGAACCTCGAGAGAATAGTTCTATCGCCCATCTCGAGCTGTGTTCTCTGCGTCCGTGAATGGTACCACTATTCTCTCGACTCGAGACCATCATTCTCTCGGACTAGCGCTGCCAGTTTTGGGTGTAGTTTGATAGCTACATTGTCCCCAGTTTTTTTGTGGGAGAGAAAAGGAGGCGAATACTTTATGAAAATCATACCTGTCAAAATTCCTAGCCTCAAAATTTTGTCGCGAGTTGCTTTTCTCCTCTATTTCGAGTTTTGATGCGTTTCATATGTGTTTGATGCGTAAATGTTATTATTTTATTTAGTCACAGTTTTGCCAAAGCTAAAATCCAACTCGTAATAAAAATGTTATCCCCTTACGAATTCTTTTCATATTTTCGGAATCAATGCAGCCACTGCACCTGATTGCACTCGCGAAATGTGAAATTATTTCACCGTAAAAGTCCACTTTTCACAATTCGATTCCGCGCGCGCTCGGCTCAGCTTATTGACAACTCATTTATGAACACGAATGCGGATAATGGATGGCTTCGATGAATCGTTTCGACTGCGGATGAGTTCACTCAATCCGGCCGTTCCGGGTGTTCAGCCATCGATGCGAAATGTTTCCCAACAGTTTCATAATTTCCTGCCGATTGAACGCAGAATTGGAGCGTGTATTGTCTTTATTATGCAACATTTGGGCTCAGCTGAGAGTACTTTTCAAGCTCGAATAACTCAAACAGGGAAAATCAAATTTTATTGCGCTCACTAAACGATTCGCATCAAATCCGCGATTTTGGATGAGGCTTAAAAAAATCACTTGTAATCACTGTCAGCTGCTGGTGATCGGGGCACATTAATTTTAATTAGCGTTTATCGCAACGGTTCAGCACCGCCTGACCAACTGGGTACACCCAAAATTCAGAGTCGAGATAATCGTTCTCTCAAAATTTATTGAGGGCTCAGTGCCAAAATCGATAGAATAATGGTACCAACTCACACCATCATAACAAATGAGTTCATTCGTTAGTTGAATCAATAAATCTCCAACAAGTGTCATACATCGACTTCTGACTTCTCCTTGGCCACCAAGCTGTGGTGGCCGAGGCAGCTAAGTCATTGGATTGGTTTGTCAAAGGTCTCTGGTTCGATTCCCGTTGTCGACACTTTTGGTTTTTTGTTTGACGGATGAACTTTTTTGCAAATGAACCTCGAGAGAATAGTTCTATCGCCCATCTCGAGCTGTGTTCTCTGCGTCCGTGAATGGTACCACTATTCTCTCGACTCGAGACCATCATTCTCTCGGACTAGCGCTGCCAGTTTTGGGTGTAAGATTTATTGCCGCCCAAGTCGTGGTTCAGCGCCTCGCCGGGATGACAACCCAGCTATGGAGGTTCAAGAGGCCAATTGCCCCGCAGGATTCCCAAGTGATTCCAGCGCCACACTCGGTTTGATTTACGCGACCGTCAAGAACCTTGGGTAAACAACCGATGCCCGGCCTCGGACCGCAACATGGTAAAGGCCAAAAACCGAAAATCATCCATAATTGATGACGAGATAAATTCGACGTTGAAAACTTATCTCATTAAAAGATAACGATACGCTTCTTCAAACGGTTGATGGCCACGGGCGGCAGACGTTGTTTATTTCGGTCGTTTAAGAGTTTTTGTCTAACAAGCGCCGTGCGGCGTCTTTGGCATTCGACAGGAAGAGGTCAAGTGGTTCTGGTTGTTCCAGGAAGCTGAAGCTCGTTAGAAGAGCTATGAAGAACGAATGTTTTTCAATGTTTTGGCTACCTATCAAGTTTTATTTTTCAAAGAAGTTGGATCTATCTTTGGAAATTTTTCAAATATTAAAAAAGAGTTTGACCCAATTCGACAGGAGAAACCGGGACCGACGTTTTACTTCACCATCCGATAGAAGCTCAGTGGATAAGGCGGGAATCGAACCCGCGTCTCATAGCATCATCGGGATCGGCAGCCGAAGCCGCTACCCCTGCGCCACGAGACCCACCAGTAATAAAACACGTGCGATTTAAAAATGTTATTCTAAGAAGCTTACATATTAAGTCAGATTGTATTAGAGTTCAATGCATCACATCAGCTCAAAGTACAAATCTACTTTGTGTCATCTGATAACACCGAATCGAAAAACGGTACTCTGAGCTTTCCCAAAAGAAAGATTTATTCGCATTACAAACCCCAAAAAAGCAACAAAGTTCAGCTCAATCCCAACCCAGGATGTTCGCTCGTACCCACATAAAAGTTCCCAGATTCAATTTGTTCCAAGTCACCCTCATTTCCCGCCTCGTATGATGTAAGAAGTTATTGAATTAAAATTTTGATCCTTTGCCCCATCTCCGGTACACGACGACATCGATGTCCTCGCCCGATTCGCCGGAAATCAACTCATGTTCCAGCGAGCGAGAGAGAGAGAGAGAGAAGGGCATCAGTTTTTTTTTCTCATTTTCGATTACGACACACGATCCAATCTTTGAGATTAACGAGACCTTCTACTTTGGTTGCCGGCTGCTGCTGCCGTCGTCGATAATAATATGCAAGCATCCAATTTAACCCCCAAATCCGGGTATCAATTTGACTTGGATCCATCGGAAGTATCCCGTTTTTCGGGGGAATTACTCAGGCTAACGCGGGTACAAATGTCAAGCTCGTTCAACCTTACGCAGGAAATTTTGTCCGCGAAGCACTTGCCTGAAGCTGCTGTTACGTTAAAATGAGGAGGAGTTCTGAAGCATATTTTAGATTTGTCTAGAAATATGATCGATTCTGTACACTTTATTTATTAGGCTGTAACGAAATTGGTCAATTTTGCGGGCATTTTACTGTATGATCACCTAGGTGTACTGAAAAAAATTCCAATTATGAGCTTCACGCAGAAAAATAAGGCATATTTGAATCAACAAAACGTTTTGTTGATTTGAAAATCAATATTTTTGTTGAATCAACGCTAAACGTCAAAGCAGCTTTTTCAAAACAACATAAGACTTTTGTGGAATTGAGAAAATCAAGGTTTGTTCCAACGCAATTTTTTTGTTGATTATATTCAACAAAAATTTTGTTGATTTAAACCTCGTGCAGGCTGATTCTACAAAACATTTTTCTGCGTGTTGCATCAGGACCTGGCGTTTTCATTTTGAAGTTTAAATTTGATTTAACCCGTAAATTTGTTTTTTCTCATAGTATAGCTCGTGTTCCAGGGAACAACTTTGCCGAAGAGTGCGAAAAGATTCGTCGACTATTAAGAATTTTACAGAATTTACAGAACTGGGAAAAACAAAAACGAACCAAATTTCTGAGTTAAATCCCATTAAAACTTCAAAGTGAAGCGCCCGGTCCTATCATAACCAATTAAGCGTGCTCTATTTTTTGTTTATTCAAGGTCAAACATTATAACACCCTTTTCTCGCAACGTCAAAAAGCGACGTGCGACAAGATAGCACGACAGCGTCGAAATGTAGATTTCAATCATTATTTTATTGCATGTTCTTAGGAATATGTTCGGTCATACGTTAAGCGATCTAAGTTTGGAATTTTGTCGTACGCAACGTCAAACAAGCTACGCGTTTATTTGATTGGAAACTAGAAGTTCATTCTTTCAAACATTTGGGAGATGATCAATCAGTTCAAGATTATTTTTTTTTGTGATTTTCATTGCTGGCACCACTGAAATTATTAAATTTCGTTTTGTTTAAATGAAATGCTAATCTACGAAAAGTGACCAACTATGTGATTTTTCGTCGTGTGACAACACCTGGAAGTGTAATAGTTAAATCGTTGTTCCACCGAATAATCCAGATGATGTTTTTTGAGTTTTCTTTCATGTGCGAGTGAGGAGAACCTTGTTCTCTTCCGATTTTTTCTCTTCTCGAGAGTTTTTTTTTATGAAGATTCTTCTTCGCTGCTCTCAAGATATAAACAGTGTTCATGTCTGAGCCGGATTTCAGATTCGTTTCAGATAATTTTTGCCTTCCTCACCTTACTGAGTGAGGAAAGGCTATAAAATCACTCGAAAAATGAACTTTTTATTCAGACTTCCTAGACCTACCGTTATTTATACATATCGACTCAGAATCATCAGCTGAGCAAATGTCTGTGTGTTTGGCTGTATGCAGACATGTGTACCGAATCAATGTCACTGGAATATCTCGTCACTGACTGAGCCGATTTTGATCGTCCCATAAGTCCCTATTTAAATTTTTAAGATAGTAAAAGCACATCAAAAGTTATGCTTAAAAAACTGCTGCATATAAATTTTATAATTTGCAAAAAAAGGTGGTTTTTTGCATGGAAACCTGCTCTATTATATATTTTTAGAAAGGTTTACATAACCTTAATCTATTTCCCCACGGCGGTGTATGCATAATCTTGAAAAAAATAGTCCGTAGGCAGTCTGTTTTTTTTACTCATTACTTATTTGTATTAGGACCTCTTTGGTGCTGAGATCACGTTAGGGGCTATCCATAAACCAGGGGGTTGGAATCACTCTATAAATGAGAGGAAGGCACTAACCACCAGCGTGGATTAAGTAACTTTTTTATTTAAATCAAATCATTGTATTTCTGACAAAAACTCTGTACTAAGGGTCGATACAAAATATTGACCTCATTCATAGAAAGTGGTGACTACGACCTTGCTATACCAAATGAAATGAGTAAAATTTAATAGCAAATAGATTTTTACGAGCTTTGTGTAAAGTTCGTTATCCTATCGGTCATGTGCAACATAACACCCTGCAACTTTTTTAAATAAAATTTTTGATTTTTAAAGTACATGTTGTTTATACGAGACACATTTCACGAATATTGCCCCTAAATTAGAGCCGAAAAAATATTTATTGTAATGAAGAAAAAAAAGAGAAGAAATAAAATAAAATAAAAAAAGGAAAAATAAAAAAAAAACCTTGTGAGAATTTTGGTTATAGCCTCGATCTCGATCCCGGGACTTCGAAATTGATGTTCAGTATATGATTCTGTATAAAAAAATAGGAATAAATATGATAAAACAAGACGTAAAACACTAATATCGCTATGGGACCATCAATAAACCACGTGGACACCTCGGTGGACACCTTTTTTAAAATTTTGGAGTGTGGACAATGTTCTAAACCCGCCCCCCCCCTAAAGTGTTCCCGTGGGTTATGGATGGCCCCTATATCTTTGGAAATAAATTTGGGAAAAGCTTAAAATTTTCGGCACAAGCAGTTTATGGCGCTTTCGTGCTATCTGTAAAAAAGTCCAAAAAATATATCTAAAATTTAGTTTTGACCCCTTTCACCGGTCTTAAATTATGAATCCATAAAATAATTCTCGTCTCCTACCCCACGGCTACAAATGAGAAATATAAAGATTGTGGAAATTATTACGTTCGATTCCCATCTGCTCCAACCGGATGAGGAAGTTAAATGTCGTTCCCGGCCTTGGTTGTTACACAGAAAAAATTAATGTAAATTTGGAAGCTGTAATTTTGGAAGGTTGAATATTACCTCTTTTATGATGTAATTTTACCTCAATTTAGACTAAAAAAGTGACATTACACCAGAAAAGTGGTAAAATTACACATTTCCAGAGGTAAAATTACACCTTTTTTCTGACATAAAAGATGTACCCCTTCCCAGATGTAATATTTCCATGATTTTTTTTCTGTGTAGGTCGTTAAGTCATTCCAGGTGTAGGATTCATCTCCATGCCATAAGTACAAACAACACACCAAACCAAGCCTACTCCGGTGGAATCGCTGGCGGCGGTTTGACTCGCAATCTAAAGGTCGTCAGTTCAAACACTGGGGTGGAAGGTTCCTTGGAGTAGAAAGAGGTTTGGGTGCTCTCCCCATTCAAGCCTTCGGACTCCTAGGTTCGAGCAGAAACTTGCAATAGAGACCACAAAAGACCCGGGGGTCGCTAATGTGGATGGTTTGATTTTTTTTATTTTTTTTGGAAATTATTAGTGATTGAAAAAAGTAATTTTTGTATAAATAACATATTTTTACCAACTTTAGGTTCGGTATCAATAGGTTAATTTTAACCAAATTCGCTCAAAACGGACACAGATGCTTAAGGGGTTACATACATGTAAATTGGTTGGTATGAGCACAAACTAAATATTTTTTTTAAAATTTGTTTTCAGGGCATTAAAAAATACATTTTCATCTATTAACAAAATAAATATGAAGACATTTGGCTGTACCATTGCCGAAATATAGCTATTTTAAGTTAGCAGTTTCAAAAAACGGGTGCCACAATATCTCAACACTGCCTTTACCAAATCGGCTCAAAATTTTGGTGAAGACTCACTAAACGGGTCCCGTGTGCATGACGAAGACCGATTCTCAAAATGTTTATTTAAAAAAAAAGATATTTTTTTTCTGTTTTTCATATAAAAAATCAACAGTTTTTGATTTTTGTAATTTTTTAAAAACCTAAATTTCAAAATCGGGCTTCGTCATGCACATAGGATATGTCTTGAGAGTCCTCACTCCAAAAAATCGCTCACAAAGTTTGACGGTTCGCTTTGCGCATGGCAAAACATTAAACTTAAATCGTCTTCGACTCATTTAAATCAAGAAATATCTTCATGAAACTTTCAGGAGTGATTTAAAAATCTTGCAGGCCAAATATAAAAGGTGATAAGTTGATTTTGATTTTGTCCAGAAATGTTTTTAAAATTTCTATAATCTACCTTTTTAATTTCATCAAAATACACACAGTAAAAAATAATGTAAATTCGGAAGCTGTAATTTTGGAAGGTTGAATATTACCACTTTTATGATGTAATTTTACCTCAATTTAGACTGAAAAATTGACATTACATCAGAAATGTGGTAAAATTACACAATTCCAGAAGTAAAATTACACCTTTTTTCTGACATAAAAGATGTTCCCCCCAGATGTAATATTACCATGATTTTTTTTCTGTGCAACATCATTCACATGGTAACTAAGTGAAAAATAAATATTTAACTATTCAATGACGAAAAATAGTGAGGCATTTTCTTAGAATTCTTTTCTTCAATTTAAATCGTTTTCAATACGTGCTTTTCAAGACTTTAATCTAATTAGTGGTTCAGTGCTCATCGATGGGTGCCAGTAAATATTTTACCTTATATAGCTGTACAGCGAGTCGGAGCTGTGGTCCATTTACCGAGAGTACAGAGTTCGCTTGAGGCAGTGCAAGACACCCGAGGAACAGATCGATGTGATCGCACACTTGCTGACACATGGCACGAAAAAATGATCATCTGAATCAGTTACAGTTTTTTTTATTTTTTTCTTTTATTATTTTTGTACCTTTTGATCCTCGGTCCTAACCTGGTCACAGCACCTAAAAGGACCTAATAAAAATAAGCTATGAAAAAAAAAAAAAAAAATTTACCTTATATAGCTTGTCAAATTTACTTGACGGGTGCAAACACAACGACGACCAACCGATTTTGTTGGCTGGTGTTTTGTAATGATTTACGTTCTCGATTCTGGCCGAACCTTATCGGCATCAATTTCGTCTAATCCCAATAAGCAATAAATTTATCCGTAAAGCATAAATTCTGTCGTTTTGCCTCGCTCCGGAGTGTTGTGTTGTGTCGTACACGGGTGAGGTTTTACGAAAATTTCCCACAAAGCTTTCTCGGGGGGGCCTTAATAGGGATGATATTTCATTGTGCGTATCGGTCACAAGGAGAATCATGTACCACCAAGCCCAGATACGGATTCTGCTCAGCCTCAGATGTGGAGGGAGGGTTGGGCCGGAAGGATAAAAGAGCATAAAATTGCCGTAAATCCTTCGAATATCTGGGTGCTGGGTTCTTCCATCGTGGGTTCTGTCAATTGAGGGGCATAACTTTGGGAGGAATTGCGCTATCAAAAACAATCACGTTGAATCAATTCGGAAACGAGCTTACTGTCGTTCACCAACCCACCTTGGAAAGCAATCTCCAACTCTGATTGATAGCTATCATTTTGTTTAATTTAAATTAATTTTGGGGCCAATCTGGCTTGAGTTTGAACGAGTTAAAGAAAAAATATCAACAATCCTTCGCGCAGATGAGTCGTCATTAATAAAGTTGCAAAAAATCTGAGTTGAATTTAAAAGTTTTTTGCTATAAACTTTTCTATTGTGAAGTAGAGCTGTTAATTTTAAGATTACAGTATTTCCATTTGGGTTAATCTCTTAACTCAAAAAGGTGTTGTTCAGATCCCTTCTCGATTTTAGTGATCATGAATCCGGGGTCTATTTAAACATTAAACTTAAATAAAAAAGAGCGTCACAAATTGTAAATCCTTCCCCCTCCTGCAATGTGTAACGTAAAATTGAAACAAATCTCAAAGCCGAGTTTTCAATCATTGGTGAAAAATTGCTGTCAAAATATTGTTTTTTTTTTTCAATTGTAAGGTACATATTAAATAAACGATAGAAAATATACTAAAGTTTTTAAATTTTAGTTCGAGATTTTTTTTTCAATTGCTGTTATCATTAAATTTCTAGTTCATTAGGCAAAACAAGTTATTTTTACAAAGATTTAATAGGAGTTTGGTTTTGTTTTTCATTTGAGCGCTGAAAAGCTCAACTTTTCAGCATTTGTATTGAAAAGAAATACTATGCAATGCTGTTTTGGAGTTTGACACACAAATTATCTCTGAAAAACCAAATCAAATTTCAAAATTCAAAATTCGGAATTGCAAAAAAAACATGAGCAATTCCAGCCCAAATCATTAATTTTTCTGGTGCTTTTGTACCCGACCCTCTCCGATTTCAATGAAACTTTTTAGACATGTTATCCTAGACCTATATAAGCCACTCCAGTTGCACTCGAAAATGATATTCGAGAAGGGCGTAAGTAATTTAAATATTTTCGTAGTCTGTAATTTAAAAATAACTGTAACTCAAAGCCGTTGCATCGTATCAAAAAGTGTTCAAAGACAAACTTGTAGGAAATTGGACGGGCTATCTGAAAAAAATACACTGAAATAAAAATACACGTCACTTCCATGAGATTTTTCAATTTTTAAGTTTATAAGTCAAATTTGAAGGTGATGTCACGATTTTTTTTTCGTTCAAAATGTTCGAGGAAATAGCCTAAAATGTAACAAAAAGACTCACGAAAAATGCAGGATGGTATGTCTCTTCTAAAAAAATACAAAAATCATTTACTAAAACTGTTTTTTTGAAAAGTGGTCTAAACGTCAAAATTAAAAAAAAAACCGATAGTGGGTATCGATTCCTCAGACAATTTTACATAAATGTCTCGATATTGACCATTGTCCTATGTCCAATCCTTGTGAAGATACAGCAGATTTAAAAATAAAAATGTTGAAAAATTAGGTATTTTTGATGGATTTTTGCAAATTCTAAATGACAGACTTGATTTTTCAGTATCGGAAATATTTTTACCGGAAAGCTCGTCCAATTTCCGATAAGTTTGCCTTAAACAGCATTTGAATTAGATTGCTCATAACTGAGAATAGTATTTTTTTTCAGTGTGGTAGAAACCTGGATAGTAAATAAGCTTAAGTAAATATTAAAACGAGTCAAATTAAAAAGCTGTCAAAGGCAAACTTATAGGAAATTGGACGAGCTTTCCGGTAAAAATATTTTCGAGACTGAAAAATCAAGTCTGTCATTTAGAAATTGCAAAAAAAAACATAAAAAACTTATTTATCAACATTTTTATTTTTAAAACCGCTGTATCTTCACAACATTGGATTGGACATAGGGCAATGGTCAATATGGAGACTTTTATGTAAAATTGTCTGAGGAATCGATTCCCTTTATCGGTTTTTGAAAATGTTGACATTTAGACCACTTTTCAAAAAAACAGTTTTAGTAAATGATTTTTGTATTTTTTTAGGAGAGACATACCTTCCTACATTTTTCGTGAGCCTTTTTGTTACATTTTAGGCTATTTACTCAAACATTTTTGAACGAAAACAAACCGTGACATCTTGAAGGTGATGGTGGATTGCCTTTTAAGCTCAAAAATTGAAAAATCTCATGGAAGTGATGTGTATTTTTCATTCAGTGTATTTTTTTTTCAGAAAGCCCGTCCAATTTCCTACAAGTTTGTCTCTGACCACTTTTTGATACGATGCAACGGCTTTGAGTTACAGTAATTTTTAAATTACAAAATACAAAAATATTTAAATTATTTACACCCTTCTCAAATGTAATTTTCAAGTGCAACTGGCTCCATATACACAAAAATGGCTTATATAGGCCTAGGATAACATGTCTAAAAAGTTTCATTGAAATCGGAGAGGGTCGAGTACAAAAGTACCAGAAAAATTCCTGATTTGAGCTGGAATTGCTCTCATGGTAAAACATGATTTTTTCAACCTTCGTCGTATTTATCTAACTTGGTAATGCTAAAATTCGTTGGATAAATGTGTCACTCTTGCTGAAAAAAGTGTTAATCTTGTGTTAATCCACAGAAAATAACTTTCCCAAAACGAAATAATTTCGTCACGCTTCGCCAACAAATTACCACCAAACCCAAACAAACAGCAATAATCATAAATTTGCCTGGAGCTATATGTATGATTTGTATTCATTCATGCTTTCGGAGAGTTCATGTTCTAAACCAGAGCCCGAAATTGGAAAATCTCATATTAATTGCACCACCATTCATTCAAACAATTCCCGCTCAACAGCTCAACTTTTGCTCGATGGGAACATTAATTAAAACTTTTTTCGCACACCATGGAATATGTACGTGTACGCCAGGGCACACAAACAACCTTCGGCAGACAAACACACCCACAAACATTTCACTGCTCGTTCTCATCGCATTTAATCATTCACTCATTCAGTCAGTGCCAGACTTGGGCGCCTTGAAAGACTGGTACAGTTTGAAGAAGTTACTTTGTACTGAATTTATGATTTGTATCTTTCATCTGTTTTTTTGTTGACAAATCAATTTTCATACATTTTAAACATTTAGTAAAGGTCATTTCATTAAATTTAATGTACGATTTGGTTTATTAAATCTGCCCTATTTTCCCGTAAACTATTTTTAAAGTTTGCGTGCTGACTTTTGCTGTGCGGTTTGAAAAGGCCACGGTTCCGAAACGCCTCACCGCAAACGAACCCGCGACGAGACTCATTTCCAGCGCCTATTCAGGACCGCATAACGAAGGCGGTCTGATTTGCTCCTTCCGGAATTCAATTTCCAGCTCTCTCGTTGTATCCTCTATGCATGATGATTATGAGTTTCATTCAACGGCTCTCTTTCAGCGTTGTCCCCCGTGTGCGCGCACCCACACTCTCATTCACTCGCGATGAGTAACGAGTTTCGCGATTTTGCCAGCGCGTGGAACTCATAGTGTAGAATTGAGAGTTTTTGTTTTGGTTTGATGAAGTTCGACTGTACATTTTCAAACACAGAATTTTAGCAGGCTTTGTTTTTTTTTATTTTTGATCCAAACTAAAAAAATACCTTCTAGTTAAACTACTTTTTTTTTAATTCCGATACAAAACATAAATACCCTTACTGCGTATGGTTGCTGATACTGGTCTTAGTCCACCGTTCATCATCCGTCTAGTGCCGCAGTACAGAGTTTCTATCACTGAAGTCCACTTCTGACTAGCAGAATGCTTGTGGTTTGGATTGCAATTGGACTGATTAAAGAGCATGGGTTCTAGGTCTAGATATGATTAAATTCGGGGTAGTGGAGTTATTCATAACAGTGTAGACCCGGGAACTCTTGAGATTGAAATGTTCATTTGAAGAGAGGTCAACGATATCATTGGTCAGAATTAAAGAAACTGTTCATTAAAGTATGCGATTTGTTTGGCTATTTTTTTTTTGAAATCCAACATCAAAGTTGGACAAAAGTTATTGTCATTTTCCTTAAGTTACAAAACAATGCAAACTCCTCACAAAGAGTGTCACAAGTTGTTTAAGACATGGTGACATGAGATGATTACATCGTCGTTTCTATAGTTTCTTTTGTTCGAAAATAAGTTAATGTTAATGTATTTTTCTACCTAATAAACCATATACAATGCTTTAACACGATTTTTGAAATTGGTAATCATATTTAGCATTTTGGGCTGGTTTAAAAGTCAGTCCAATCTCGATTATCCAAAGTTTGATTATCCAAAGAATTGTATGAAATTTCGGATGATCAAATCATGAACAAATGTTTTTTTCGTTTATTTTTTATTTTTATCATCAAATTCGAGTTCTGCGACCCCATTTAAGTCAGATTTAAGCTGCATTGTCAACTAAATTATAAAATGCAGGGCTTTTTAGGACAGTTTAGTGGTCATACTTAAAGCTCGACAATCAATAATAAAACAAAGATTTTTTTTGTGATTCGACTCTTGATTTTTTATTTACAAAATTCTAATTTTCAACACCGCAAAAAAATTTTTTTTTGTCAATACTTAGATATTTTGGAAAGGGAAACTTATGATTGCAAATCAACTGGGCAGGTTTATTATGCATTTAAACACTTTCTTCATTCAAATGTTAAAACCATGGCTTTTAATTTGAATTTTTTGCCCACTTTGATAGTCGACGGACATGAACTTAAAAAATATTTGCCACGGCCAAATTAAAAAAAGAACAAGGTTTCTCCTATAGGATAGTTTCCACCGCTTAAGCTAAATGCGTGAGATTATTGTTTTTTGACCGAATATTTCTCAAAATCCGCATTATTTTTAAGTTAATTTATTTTTTGGTAAAAAATATAATATAGGGGAACCATACCCTTTTTCAGCCTATTTCTATTATCGGCCTATCAGGAGCGGCCGTGGCTGACTGGTTACGGTGTTCGCTTTGTAAGCGAATGGTCCTGGGTTCGATTCCCATCTGCTCCCAACGAGAAAGTAAAGGAAATATAAATCTTGAAACTCTGAACATGAACGAAAAATCAAAGTCGCTCGAGTCGGGGTTCGATCTCCCGTCCTTTGGATCGGTAAGCAAAAATGCTAACCACTAGGCCATCGCGACTTGGTGAGCTATAACTGGAATTAGGAATACTGTTACTACTATATACGCGCTGGGTCCTTGTCCATTTGACAAGGGTTCGGAAGTTCTAAATAACGTTTGAACCCGATTGGTGCAAACGTTCTTCAGGGCGGGGCTTGTCATAAATAAAATAAAGCTGAAGTACCTCGCGCTCGGCTAGCCAGCGTAGAAATGGGTCACCGAAGCTCGGCAGACCTTCCAAATGCCTATGCGAGTTATTTGCATGTATAGAATGTAGATCTAAAAATACATGGAAACAACTCAATTTGTAAGATGTGGCCACGTGGTCCCGTTTGGTTGGTTGCACACACACACACACACACACACACACACACACACACACACACACACACACACACACACACACACACACACACACACACACACACACACACACACACACACACACACACACACACACATTTCTATTATCGGCCTATCAGCACTTTGATCATTAATTACAGCTTTCATAAAGTGTTTTCGACTGTTCCAAAGTAATAAATAACTCACATAAAAATGAGCAAGCAACTCTCCATTGTTGAAACATCTGAAAATGTTGATTTAATAGCGGAAAACGGCAAAAGTGATTAGAATTGGTCGAACGGCTTAGAGTGATTAAAATGGGCATATTTCCCCTACATTGAGATTTTGGCCGCCAAGTTATGAATTTGGAAAAAAAATCAAAATGTCATACCTAAAAATATTCTTTTCGAAAAGATTGGAAAATTTTAGAAGTGTTTATTTATTAACATTGATCGGACCATTAGTTGCTGAGATATCGACATTAGAAAATGTAGGGTTGTTAGGGAGAGACTTACAAAACTTTAATTAGCTTGTTTCTTTTTTTTAAGCCGCTGTATCTCAACAACCAAAGGTCCAATTTTCAATGATTCTTTGACAATTTTATAAACAAATTTCTGAGCCTTTCGAAAATATTTTTTTTTGAAATGGTCACTCATGGTCACTTTTTTTTTAAATCGAAAACTGCAAATATTTTGCTAAAATCACCGTTTGTAAGAGAGTCCGAAAAAGGCGACTTGCGGAAGGTTGAAAACGGGGCACTTTATCAAA